>NW_005871400.1:542924-546938 GCF_000147115.1 Myotis lucifugus | reverse complement strand
GAGGCCAGTTGCACGGGTGGGGGCTGGTTGGTTTGTCGTGAAGGGTGTCCTGGATCAGGGTGGGGGTCCCCACTGGGGTTCCTGGCCAATCTGGCTGAGGGGCTGAGGGCCATTTTCAGGCTGGCGGGTGACTGAAGCTCCCAACTGCTCCTTTTTTTCTTTTTTTTTTTTTTTTTTATTCTGGGCCAGCTTTAGCTCTGAGGCCTTGCTGCTGAAAGCAGGTTTCTGGCCTTTACCTTCTGTATTTGATACAATGTTGCGGTCCGGCTGAAGCCTGGCTGACTGAAAGCCGGTTTCTGGGGTTTTGTTTAGCTTCTATATTTGTTACAATGTTTCTTAGAGTTGCAGCTGAGAGGCTGGCAAGTCAGGTGGGGAACGTTGGAGTTCGCCATCACTGGAGCAAGCAAGCCTCCCTGCTCGCTTCAGTGCATGGCTGCCGGCCGCCATCTTGGCTGACAGTTAATTTGCATAAGGATATGCTGATTAGCCAATGGGAAGGGTAGCGGTCGTACGCCAATTACCATGTTTCTCTTTTATTAGTGTAGAGATGAGGTCATAGCCAATGCATTTTATTAGACTTGATCAGAGCACTTCTTTGTACCATTATCCAGTAATGGTTAGGGGGCATGGAGGTTTAAAATGCAGATGTTATCCTACTTTAAGTACATTGGTCTAGACTCTAGCAATTGAAAATAATCAGGTGGTGAGAACACAGGCAAGAGCAATACTTAATGCTCTTCTCACTAGGATCTAAGAAACTATCACATATTAATTTATTTGGGAAGAACTTTTGCAGAGACTTTTAGGTTGCTTTATTCTCCAATCAAATTCACTACGTACTGCCTGACTAAAGAAGGGTTATAGTCCTCATAATTTTTAATGTATGGGATGTCAGTGTCTTATGCATAGATAGGTGCATTTGCATATGTGTAAGGCTTGAAGGTAGATTATGAAATGGCTAGCATTTCAGTATAGCTGGTATACAGATGAAAATGATTTTCTGCACCTGACCTTTTGATTTTATTTTGTGAAATAAGAACTATGACTTTTCACAATAACAGCAGCATTAGAACTCACCATAAGAAAAAAATTCCATGGTTGGGACACACCATACTGTCCTGGAAAGACAGCTTCTACATACCATGTCACAAGGCCATACAAGAAAGCATCAAGTAAAAGCATTCCCATCATATAGCCCAATATGAGGTTATCCTCAAGGCTGGCCGGTTTCCAAAGGTTATTCCACTTAAGACCAATTTCTGAAATAAAAAAGAGATATTTACCATAAATGAAAGCTCTGTGATTAAAACAGCAAAGAAAAAAGATAGTTGATACTCTAAATTTTGCCACTATGAATTATCTATATGTTGATACCCTTAGTATGTAGCTCATCTAAGAAAATAATGGAATATGTAATAACATTGGTTTCATCCCTCCTCCCTTCAAAACCTACAAAAAATAGAAATTATTGCAACAATGCCAACAACTGAAATAATAAAGAACAAAAATGCCAAGAAAAAAAGTAGATCTACAAGATCCTATCCTTCTACTTTACCCCTCATGCTAAACTCCCACTGAAATAACCATAAGGATATAAAACTTGGAAAAATATTCAGCAGCACTAGAGATGGATGCTGACTACCAATCAGAAGAGAAAAAGTAGTTTTTCTTATCTATAGTGCTGATGAAAGGGAAAAAAGGAAGTCACTGAAAGAAGACAAGTAATCCTTTATTCTTCTAATTCCTCTATTTCTAGACAAAGTGTAGTGCAACTAAAAAAGCATGACGGCTTGCAGTAAACTCCTAATTCAAAGAGGCAAGATATGAAGATGACAATGACCCATGTAATTTGTCCTTCCTTCAACATGAGCCCTCCCTTTCCTATAGACCAGCATCATCAGCTGAATATTCATGAACACTGTCTTTCAGAAAGCTATGATTGTCAAAATGAAAGCCATTTTGAGGCAAGGAATACTAAATTAGAAACCACAGGAAAAAACAAAGGTATAACATAAATTTTCAGAAAGTCTACCATAACTTGAGAAATTCTACACTCAAGCACAATAGGAGTTCCTGAAAGGGAAAATAAATAGTATAGAAAAGAAACAATCCTATATAATAAAACCCTAATATGAAAATTGACCGAACGGCAGAACAACTGATCACTATGATGTGCACTGACCACCAGGGGGCAGATGCTCAATGTAGGAGCTGCCCCCTGGTGGTTAGTGTGCTCCCACAGAGGGAGTGCCACTCAGCCAGAAGCCAGGCTCACAGCTGGCAAGCACAGTAGCGGTGGCAGAAGCCTCTCTCACCTCTGCTGCATGTGAGGGGTAAGGAGTGAGGGATCCCAGACTGCAAGAGGGCACAGGCTAGGCTGAGAAACACTCCCACCCCAGTGCATGAATTTCGTGCACCGGGCCTTTAGTTAACTACATAGTAAAATAAAATAACCAGATAAAAGTAACTCAATATGAAAACTAAAAGTGTACATCCTGTTGCAGATTAAGTCAATGAAAACTCCATATCCATATCAATTCTAGTGAATTTTTAATGCTTCATGTATAAAGTAAGACTAATATAAGTATCTATAAAGAAATCATACATATATTATTTCAATTGACTACTCATTGGAAGTAGATGTTTATTCAAGCCTCCTTATCCATCAGTAAGTGCAACAAAATTCTCTTTAAATCCCAACAAAAATTTTCATTGGATTTGACAAAATAATTTAAAATTCAAGAAGAGAGCAAAGTGACAAGAGTAACTAAAGAACAGGTATATGTATAAGACTAACATATTAAAACTTGTTGTAAAGCAATAATGAGTAAAAACATTGTGGTATTAACAGAAGAAATAAATGAAAAAAGACCAATAAAACAGAAAAGACCACCAGAAACAGATCCATGCACCTATGGAAACTTGGTGTAAACAAAGGTGGAATTAGAAGCCAACAGAGAACAAACTATCCAATAAATGATTGTAATAGCTCCATTTTCCTATTGAAAATAATTAAGTTCTTACCTCATAATAAACAGATGTATCAACTCTATGCTTATTGAAAATCCAAATGTAAAAATGGACATACATAAAATTTAGAAGAAATTATAAGATTATTATCTTTATGACTCTGGGTATGAAAGGATTTCTTGGAAAAGACTGACAAAATGATTACATTAAATTAGGGAAGCTAACAATGCAAATGTCATTTTAGAAAGGAAGTCTATTCTAGAAAGAAAGACAAGGAGGAAAGGCACACTCCTAGACCCACAGTAAAAATAGAATAAAAGGAATGGAGAACAGGTACATGGATCCTAGGTTTTCCAATTTCTGGGAGACCCTGCAGAATCATTCAGGGTATCATGTAGAAATATCCAACAGTGTGTAATTGTGGCACTGGTACTGGCAAAATTAGGCAGCTAGACACATGGGCCTAAGGCAGTGTACTGGCTCCTTGTGTCTTAAAAGTCAGAGCTTGCAGAACTTTCTAAGTGTTTGTGAAAGCTAAAGATTCTCAGAGAGAGCCAGACAGCGGCAGAGACCCAGATGAGAAAAGTAGCCAGAATCACATTTTTAACAGATTAGCTACCAGTACATTGTGCTACATGGGCCATAAATAATCACACTCAGGTCAGTCTTGGTATTCTACCACAGAGGCAAAAATTCCATAGGATGCCACATAGACTGGAGGTCTCTATATTCAGCTACCATAAGAGATTCCTAAATTCCCACCCACATGTATATAATTTTGAAGAATAAAAGGAGAAGAGATGTCTGGAAGACTGACTCATCCAGAACATGAATAAGTCACTGAGTTAGACTGACATTTTTTCAGCCCAGTAGTGCAGAGTTTGGAGGAAAATTAGTTATAGGAAATAAAAAAGTTATATTTGTTTTTAAAATGAGAGTAGTGTAATGTATTATTGGAAAGGATGGAGGAAAACTCATGCACCATCAGAGAAATTGATTTCTTTTTAAAGATTATTGTAAAAGCAACTAAAATTAAGTTATGGG
>NW_005871400.1:531583-542622 GCF_000147115.1 Myotis lucifugus | reverse complement strand
CACCCTACCTCGCTGGCAGCTCCCAGGAGGACAGCAGGACAGAGAGACTTCCAACATTCTGCGTCTCCCCTGCATGCCTGACCTGGCTCTTCAGGATCCTGTGAGCACCCGGTGGTGGTGCGCCTGAATGTGGCTCTTCAGGATCCCAAGCACTCCAGTGCCCAGCCGCTGTGCCGGCAACCCATATGCCAGCACCACTAGGACCTGGCTCGCCTGGACACTGTGTGTCCATTCCTCGTGCACAGAACCAGAGCTTCAGAGACACTCCATGCCCGGACCCAGCATGCCTGGTAGCCGCAGGCCTGGCCCAGCACTTCAGAACCCCATACACTCCAGGTGGCTGCATGCCCAGACCTGGGGCTTCAAGGACCCCCACACACCAGTGATTGGTCGCTGTGCCAGCACCCTATGTGTGTGGACACTGCGTGACTGGACCCAGAGCTTCAGGACCTCATGCTGGTCCGCATCCTGCGTGCCTGATCCGGAGCTTCAGGGACCACCTGCTTTCCAGCACCAGCAACACCACAACTGGACTCTGTGCACTGGTCCCTGCATCTAGGGCTCCCGCTTCAGGGACTGGGCACTTTAGGAGCCCATTGGACCTGGAGTTTCAGGGACTCTACATGTCCAGACCCAGCTTACCCTGTTGCCACACACCTGGAATCAGTGCTTCAGGGACCCTGATGGAGTCATATACCAGAAGAAGTGTGTATGTGCTCCTGCTGACCCCAAGCACCTGCATTGGACAACTGAGGAACCAGATCCATAGGGGAAAGGAACACAACTCAGAGCAGAGACAAAGGCATGAAATTGAAGGCAGACCTAGCCTCTGGACTAAGGAATCCTGGACCATTGGATCGCTAAGGGCTTCAAATTCTCAGGCCACAAGCAGGTTTCCCAGGGCCAGAAAGTGACAGCAACTCACATTACATAGAAACAAATACAAAGAGACAGCAAAAATGGAGAGACAAATAAACAACCCACAAAGGAAAGAAAAGGAGGCATCATCAGAAAATAAACTAAATGAAATTCAGGAAAGCAATATGTCCGAAAAAGAATTCAGAGTAAGGGTCATACAGTTCCTAAGCTGGCTGGATAAGAAAATAAGAACCAAGAAGAAATGAAGAATGATACAGTTACAATAAAAAACACAATGGAAGGTTTCAGCAGTAGGCTAGAAGAAGTGGAGGACTGAATCAGTGAGTTAGAAGACAGGGCAGAAAAACACACCCAATCTGAACAGCAATTGGAGAAAAAAATTAGAAAGCAGGAGAGGAGCTTAAGGGAGCATTGGGACAACGTAAAATGAAGCAACATCTGTAAAATAGGGGTGCCTTAAGGACAAGAGGAGGAGCAAGGATTAGAAAACCTATTTGAAAAAATAATGACAGAAAACCTCCCTGATTTGGGGAAGAAAGTCACATAAGCACAGAGAGTCCCAAACAAGATGAACCCAAAAAGACCCACACCAAGACACGCCATAATTACAATGGCAAACATTAATGATAAAGAGAGAATCTTAAAGGCTGCAAAAGAGTGACAGAGAGTTACCTACAAAGGATCTCCCATTATATTATCAAATGATTTCTCAACAGAAATACATCAGGCCAGAACGGAATGGGATGAAGTATATAAAGTGATTCAAAGCAAGGGACTGAATCCAAGAATACTCTGTCCAGCAAGGCTATCATTCAAAATTGAAGGGGAAATCAGGAGCTTTGCAGATGAAGAAAGGCTAAGGGAGTTTATCACAACCAAGCCAGCAATGCAATAAATACTAAAGAGCTTGTTTTAAAAAGAAGAAATAGAAAGGGAAGAAGGAACACAGGCATAAGAATAAAAATGGCTACAAACAAGTACTTATTAATAATAACTTTAAACATAAATGGATTAAGTGGTCCAATCAAAAGATACTGAGTGGCTGAATGGATAAGAAAACGTAACCCATGTATTTGCCATCTACAATAGACCCACCTAAAAACAAGAGACTCACAAAGACTGAAAGTGAAGGGATGGAAAAAAATTTCAGGCAAATGGAAATGAAAAAAAGCTGGGGTAGCAATACTTACATCTGACAAAATAGACCTCAAAGTGAAGCCCATAACAAAAGATAAGGAAGACTACTTCACAATATTAAAGTGATCGGCCCAACAAGAGGATATAACTATGGTAAACATATATGCACCCAATTCAGGAGCACCCAAATACATAAAAGAAAAACTTCTGGAAGATATCAAGGGAGAGATCAAAAGCAATACAACCATAGTAGGGGACTTTAATACCTCACTGACATCACTGGATAAATCTTAAATAAATCAACAAGGAAACAGAAATCCTAAACAACGACTCACTAGGTCAGATGGACTTAATTGACATCTTCAGAAGATTTGACCCCAAAAATATGGAATATACATTCTTCTCAAGTGCACATGGGACATTTTCAAAGATAGACCACATATTAGGACACAGGCTAAGTCTTTATAAATTCAAGAAGATTAAAATTATATCAAACAACTTCTCAGATCACAATGGCATGCAATTAGAAATCAATTACAATAAAAACAATCAAAAATCAAACACTTGGAGGCTAAAGAGCATATTATTAAACAATGATTGCATTAGCAAAGAGATCAAAGAAGAAATAAAAAACATTCTGCAAACAAATGACAATGAAATTACAATTGAAAATCTATTGAACAGAGTAAAAGCAGTCCTAAGAGGGAAGTACATAGCATGATAGGCATACCTCAAAAAACAAGAGAAACTGGTAATAAATAATCTAACTCTATAACTTGAACAATTAGAAAGAGAAGAACAAGAAAATCCCAGAGTAAGCAGAATGAAGGAAATAATAAAGATCAGAGTGGGAATAAATAACATAGAGACAAAAAAAGAGCTGGTTCTTTGAAAGCATAAACAAGATTGATGAACCACTACCCAGGCTCACCAAGAAGCAAGAGAGAGGACCCAAATAAACAAAATCAGAAATGAAAGAAATGAAGTAATATCAGACCCCATAGAAATACAAAGGATTATAAAAAAAATACTGTGAACATCTCTATTCCAACAAATTGGTCAACCTAGATGAAATGGAAACATTCCTAGAAAAATACAATCTTCCGAACTCAATCAGGAAAAAAAAAAAATCTGAATAGGCTGATAACTATGGAAGAAATTGAAGCAGTAATAAAAACCTTCCATCAAACAAAATCTCTGGTCCCAATGGCTTCACAGGGGAGTTTTACCAAACATTCATAGAACTAAAACCTATCCTTCTCAAACTATTCCAAAAAATTCAAGAGGAAGGCATACTTCCAAGCTCTTTCTATGAACACACCAGTGCCCTAATCCCAAAACCAGATAAAGACAAAATAAAGAGAATTACAAGCCATATCCCTGATGAACATAAGTGCTAAAATCCTCAACAAAATCCTACCAAACTGGATCCAGCATTACATTAGAAAGACCATATACCATGACGAAGTGGGATTTATTTTGGGGATGCAAGGCTGGTACAAAATCCACAAATCAATAAACATAATATATCACATAAACAAATTGAGAGACAAAAAATTAATCATATCAATTGATGCAGAGAAAGCATTTGACAAAATCCAACACTCTTGCTTGATAAAAACTTTCAGCAAAATGGGAATGGAGGGATCATACCTCAACATAATAAAAGCCTTATATGACAAACTTACAGTCAACATCACACTCAATGGGAAAAAATAAAACCATTTTCTCTAAGAACAGAAACAAGAAAGGGATGGACACTTTCACCACTCCTGTTACACAAAGTATTGGAAGTACTAGCCATAGTGATATGACAAGAAGAAGAAATAAAAGGCATCCAAATTGGAAAAGAAGCAAAACTGTCTTCTTTTGCAGATGACATGATATTGTACATAGAAAGCCCTAAATACTGCATCAAGAAACTACTAGACTTGCCGGAACCAGTTTGGCTCAGTGGATATAGCGATGGCCTGCGGACTGAAAGGTCCCAGGTTTGATTCCGGTCAACGGCATGTACCTAGGTTGCGGGCACATCCCCAGTAGGAGGTGTGCAGGAGGCAGCTGATCGATGTTTCTCTCTCATCGATGTTTCTAACTCTCTATCTCTCTCCCTTCCTCTCTGTAAAAAATCAATAAAATATATTTTAAAAAAAAGAAACTACTAGACTTAATAATCGAATTCAGCAATGTAGAAGGATACAAAATTAACACCCAGAAATCTATGGCTTTTTTAAAAATACACCAATAATGAACTCACAGAAAGAGAAACTAAAAAAAAAAAAAAAAAGGCATTTACCATTGCACCCCTCCCCTCCCCCAAAAAAAAGATACCTAGGAGTAAACTTAACTAAGGAGGTAAAAGACCTGTATTCAGAAAACTGTAGGATTCTGAAAAAAGATATAGAGGAAGGAGAAACCAAGATGGCGGCATAGGTAAACACCGGAGTTTGCTGCCTCGAACAACCACTTCAAAAATACAACTAAAAGACAGAACGGACATCATCCAGAACCACAGGAAGGCTGGCTGAGTGGAAGTTCTACAACTAGGAGGAAAGAGAAAACCATACCGAGACTCAGAGGAGGCGCAATGCTGAAGTAAAATACTAAGGTGCGGAGTACATGTGGAGCGGGCTGGCGGCTGAGGGCGTGGTTGCTGTTTTCAATCGGGAGGGAGTCTCAGGCTCTGAGCTCCAGCTCCGGGCGAGTCTCTAGGGACCCAGACTCATATGGGAGAAGTGGAACTGTCTGGCATCACTCAGAACCCTAGGGCAGCTTTCTCTCTGTGGGGCTTGCAGCGATTACTGGGACACTGAGAAACAGAGCCTCTGAGGGCAAGACTGAGAGCAGCCATAATTGCTAATCCTGCCCTGTTGATCCCGTGGGACCCACCCTGCCCAAGCCCTGCAGGGAGACTTTTGCTGGATAGCCTCAGGCAAAGGCTAGATTAGCACCTCCCTAGAGATCCAGGAGCCAGGAATCCCAGAGGTCAGAGTGGGACCATCCAGTTTGCAGCTCCGTGGAACCATAAAAGACACACTCAGGGGGCAAACTCAGTGAGCACCAAAGCCCCATTGAAGCAAGTCTAGCCCCAGAGGGGTGTCTCCAGCACAGAAGTTCTCCCACTGCAGACACAGCTGACTCTCACAGACAATTGGCCTGGAGGTCAATTCCTCACAGTGATAAATAACTACAACAATCAAGGCTTAATTACAACAAGACTGAGCACAAAGCCCACAAGGGGGTGCACCAAGAGTGTGTACCTCAGGTAATTGGGACACTTAGCACAGAAAGGCACTCTATCGACACAGCGAAGCATAAAAAATGCCAAGACAAAGAAACAGGACACAAACAACAGAATTGGAGAAAAGCGAACTGTTGGATATAGAGTTCAAAACCACACTTTTAAGGTCTTTAAAGAACTGTCTAGAAGCCGCCGAT
Organism: Myotis lucifugus; assembly: GCF_000147115.1. Lineage (NCBI taxonomy): Eukaryota > Metazoa > Chordata > Mammalia > Chiroptera > Vespertilionidae > Myotis > Myotis lucifugus. The sequence continues at coordinate 537,168 of NW_005871400.1, read as the reverse complement.
AAATTGAATAAGGCCCTCGAAAAGACTGGTGAGACCGCCGATAAATGTAGTGAGATCTTCAAGAATACTGGTGAGACTGCCGATAAATGTAGTGAGATCCTCAAGAAATCTAATGAGACCCTCGATGTTGTGATAAAGGACCAACTAGAAATTAAGCATACACTGACTGAAATAAAGGACATTATACAGACTCCCAACAGCAGATCAGGGGATCGCAAGAATCAAGTCAAAGATTTGAAATACGAAGAAGCAAAAAACACCCAACTGGAAAAGCAAAATGAAAAAAGAATCCAAAAATGTGAAGATAGTGTAAGGAGCCTCTGGGACAGCTTCAAGCGTACCAACATCCGAATTATAGGGGTGCCAGAAGAAGAGAGAGAGGAAGATATTGAAAACCTCTTTGAAGAAATAATGACAGAAAACTTCCCCTACCTGGTGAAAGAAATAGACTTCCAAGTCCAGGAAGCGCAGAGAACCCCAAACAAAAGGAATCCAAAGAGGACCACACCAAGACACATCATAATTAAAATGCCAAGAGCAAAAGACAAAGAGAGAATCCTAAAAGCAGCAAGAGAAAGAAAATCAGTTACCTACAAGGGAGTACCCATACGACTGTCAGCTGATTTCTCAACAGAAACTTGGCAGGCCAGAAGGGAATGGCAAGAAATATTCAAAGTGATGAATACCAAGAACCTACAACCAAGACTACTTTATCCAGCAAAGCTATCATTCAGAATTGAAGGTCAGATAAAGAGCTTCACAGATAAGGAAAAGCTAAAGGAGTTCATCACCACCAAACCAGTATTATATGAAATGCTGAAAGGTATCCTTTAAGAAGAGGAAGAAAAAGAAAAAGGTAACGATACAAATTATGAACAACAAATACACATCTATCAAGTGAATCTAAAAATCAAGTGAATAAATAATCTGATAAACAGTATGAACTGGTGATTGTAATAGAATCAGGGACATAGAAAGGGAATGGACTACTATTCTTGGGGGGGGGAAGGGGTGTGGGGTGAGGGAAGAGATTGGACAATAATCGTGCACCTATGGATGAGGACAGTGGTGGGGAGTGAGGGCGGAGGGTGGGTGGGAACTGGGTGGAGGGGAGTTATGGTTGGAAAAAAGAGTAACTAATGTAATAATCTGAACAATAAAGATTCAATTAAAAAAAAGATATAGAGTAAGACATGAACAAATGGAAGAATATACCATGTTCATGGATTGGTAGAATCAACATCATTAAAATGCCCATACTACCCAGAACAATGTATAGATTCAGTGCAATCCCCATTAGGATACCGATGGAGTATTTCAAAGACCTAGAACAAACTCTCCAAAAATTCATCTGGAGTAAAAAAAAGACCCCAAATAGCTGCAGCAATCCTGAGAAAGAAAAAGAAAGTTGGAGGGATCACAATACCAGATATCAAGCTATATTGCAAAGTCACTGTTCTCAAAACTTCCTGGTACTGGCACAAGAAGAAATATTTAGACCAATGGAACAGATCAGAGAACCTAGAAATCAACGCAAGCCATTATGTTCAATTAATATTTGACAAAGGAGACAAGAGCATATGATGGAGTCTAGACAGTCACTTCAATAAATGGTATTGGAAAAATTGGACAGATACATGCAAAAAAAATGAAACTAGACTACCAATTTAAACCATACACAAAAATAAAATGGATCAAGGACTTAAACATAAGATGGAAAAAGACCATAAAAATCTTAGAAGAAGCCATAGACAGCAAAATATGAGACAATAAACAACTGGGACTACATCAAAATAAAAGGCTTTTGCACAGCAAAAGAAGCCATCAACAAAACAACAACAAAGCCCAGTGCATGGGAGAACATATTCGCCAATCTTATATCCAACTCAGAGGCCCGGTGCACGAAATTTGTGCACTTCAGGGGGGATTCCCTCAGCACAGCCTACACCCTCTTCTGGTCCGGGACCCTTCAGGGGATGTCCACCTGCTGGCTGAGGCTTGATCCTCGGGGGATGGGCCTAAGCTGGCAGTCAGACATCCCTCTCGCAGTCCGAGACTCTTACAGTCCTGGACCCCTTGCTCCTTACCACCCATCTGCAGCGGAGGCAAGAGAGGCTCCTGCCACAGCTGCTGCACTTGCCAGCTATGAGATTGGCTTCTGACTGAGCGGTGCTCCACCTGTGGGAATGCACTGACCACCAGGGGGCAGCTCCTTCGTTGAGCGTCTGCCCCATGTTGGTCAGTGCGCATCATAGCGATTGGTCGTTTCACCAGTTGTTCCACTGTTCGGTCAAGTTGCATATTAGGGTTTTATTATATAAGATAAGGGTTTAATCTCCAAAATTTATAGGGAACCCATATAACTTAACAAAAGGAAGATAATCCAATAAAAAGATGGGCAATAGACCTAAATAGACACTTTGAAAGTGGACATACAGAATGCCAAGAGACATATGAAAACATGCTCAAAGTCACTAATCATCTGAGAGATAAAAATCAAAATGACAATTATGTATCACCTCACACCTGTCAGAATGGCTATCATCAACAAATCAACAAATGACAAGTGCTAGTGAGGATGTGGAGAAAAGGGAACACGCATGCACTGCTGGTGGGAATGCAGACTGGTGCAGCCACTGTGGAGAACAGTATGGACTTTCCTCAAAAAACTAAAAATGGAACTCCCATTTGACCCAGTGATCCCACTTCTAGGAATATATCCCAAGAAACCAGAAACACAAATCAAAAAGGATATATGCATCCCTATGTTCATATCAGCACAATTTACCATAGCGAAGATTTGGAAACAGCCTAAGTGCCCATCAGCAGGTGAGTGGATTAAAAAAATGTGGTACATCTACACAATGGAATACTATGCTGCTGTAAAAAAGAAAGAACTCTTACCATTCGCAACAGCATGGATGGACCAGGAGAGCATTATGCTAAGTGAAATAAGCCAGTCATAGAAAGATAAATAGCACATGATTTCACTCATTTGTGGAATATAATGAACAACACAAACTGATGAACAAAAATAGATCCAGAGACAGAGAAGCATCCAACAGACTAGTAAACCTCAGAAGGAAGGCAGAGATACTTAGGAGGGGGTGGTGATAAGAGATCAATCAAAGGACTTGTGTGCATGCATACAAGCATAACCAATGGTCACAGTCAGTGGGGAGATGAGGGCTTGTGCTGGGGTGTGGGAGTGGGCGGGGAGAGGTTAATGGGGGAAAAAGGAGAGAGAGAGATATAATACTTTCAACAATGAAGAACTAAAAGAAGTACTAATAATATTCCAGAAACTTTTTTGATTAGCTAATAATCAAGTGCTTAAAATCTGACTGACAGTATACATGGGTGGGCAAAAGTAGGTTTACAGTAGTGAGTACACAAAAAGTTATTCTTAAATTATTTGTTTGTATTTTTCCATATGAACAATTGTAAACCTACTTTTGCCCACACCTGTATATGTTGTCAATGATAAAGTCAAGCTTTCACATGAAAGACAGAATCTGGGAAGCTATTGTCTGTCACCACAAGCTGGAGAGTTTCTGTACACTTAGACTTCTCTGATGAGATCAGTGGAGTTGTTAACTAATGGTTGTTTTTTACAGACAAAAATAGGTACAATGAAAACAGCAATTTGGATCCTATTATGAAACTATGAGTCTCCATTCTAGTTTAATGGAGTCCAACCAAGCCAAATCTATGAAGGGTTCCATCAGTGACAGTGGATTCCTGAGCATGTGATTTTAGGAGCAGGTTCACTATAGCTAATCATAACACTGGCAATGGCTGAGTGGATTTTTGTCTGGGTCAGCCTTATCTGAGGAGAGCAATGTAGATAAATACAATATGAATGTGGTAACCAAATTCTGTACCTCAAATCTGAAGAATTTATTAATAAATATGGTTATCTTTCTTATTATTAGCCTTATTAATAAGTAATAATTATAATCAGAAAAAATTAAGTTACAAATACTTTGTAAGATAGCATTTTTATATCTTGTAATTTTTTATATTAGTATGCATTTTGTATGAGCAAATATATACGTACTATGAGAGTAATAGCAAAAAATTGGAAACCACTTAAATGTGCATTGAGAAAACTAGTTAATTATAGTACTTCTTCACAATGAAATATACAGCTTTGTAATAAAAAAGGAGTGTGTCTATATGGGAAGAGGAAAATATAAAGCATTAGGTAAATATAGCACGGTGTAGATTAGAAAGTTTAAAATTCTTTTATTCGAGAGTATAACTGGGGGGTTATTGTGAAGTGATGGGAACTTTTAATTTTACACATTTCTGATTTCTTTTACAGTTACCATAATTGTCTTTATAAAAAAATAAGAAAATCTGGGAATAAATAATATCTGTTACATTTCTTACCTTCTTACCCACTGTCTCACACACCCTGCCTTATTCTACCTTTCTGGGAATCAAATAGTAAAGGCAAAATTTTCAAGGCAAACACTTACCCTTTATTTCTAAGTTGAGCAGAAGATTAATCCCCAGTGCCAGTGCAACATTTGAGCTGAGACAGGCAGCCACCTTGTTGGTGATGGTTAGCTGTCCATAGTTACCAATAACGGATTTAAATGGAAAGAAACTGGCAAAATATAGGAAACTTCCAGCAGAAGCAGCCAAATGGGCTACAAATGAAAATTATAAGGTCAGTTTTAAGCAATATGCAAAATTATGAATTACAAAAAACTTTTTATCTATATAAAAGACTAATATGCTAAGTGTCCGACTGCCCGACCAGTTGCTATGACAGGCACTGATCACCAGGGGTCAGATGCTTAATGCAGGAGCTGCTGAGCTGCAGTTAGCTGGCAGCGGCAGTTCTCGGGTGATGCACCCTGAAACCAGAGAGGCACCTTGGGCCGAGGGTGATGTTGTTGCTGGGGCACTATCGGCCCTGAATCTGGTTCACTGTGCACTTGCATTTGTGTCCGGGATCCCCCAGAGCAGTGATGGCGAACCTTTTGAGCTCGGCATGTCAGCATTTTGAAAAACCCTAACTTAACTATGGTGTCGTGTCACATATAGAAATTTTTTGATATTTGCAACCATAGTAAAACAAAGACTTATATTTTTGATATTTATTTTATATATTTAAATGCCATTTAACAAAGAAAAATCAACCAAAAAAGTGAGTTCGCATGTCACCTCTGACACGTGTGTCATAGGTTCGCCATCACTGCCCAGAGGATGTTGGAGAGTCAGTTTCCACCCAATCTCTGCAGGCCAGGCCAAAGGACCCCACCTGCTGGAGGGACCCCGCTCACTCTGCAGACGCTCTTTTGAATAACGGCACTGCCCCAGGTGTGGCCAGCTGGGGAGGGACTGCAGGAGGTTGGCTCCAGGGCGTGTCTGGCCTGTATCACCCAGTACTGCCCTGCCAGCCACCTTCTAATTAATTTCCTTTCAATGTGTAGGAATCCATGCACTGGGTCACTAGGTAAGGATATAAAGAAGAAGCCACATCAAGACTGGTAGGATGGGTGGAGATGCGGATTGTGCTGGTCTCATACTCACCTGTGGCAGATAAAAATCAAGAGGAATAGCTCAGCTGA
>NW_005871400.1:515743-531368 GCF_000147115.1 Myotis lucifugus | reverse complement strand
TAAAAAAAAAAGATAATCATAACCTCTGTCTCGTGTCGGAGAGGCATTTGAATCTGTTGTTTCGTACACAAGAATGTGAAGCTTCTGCCCCGCCCAATGATAGCCAGAGGGCGGTTGTCCGTGGGGGAGCTCCGTTCCCATGCCTGCGGCTTTCTGTGCCATATCTGAATCTCTATCAATCTCACTATCATTGTTCATCATTTCCTGAGATGCCACTCCACCCAACTTGTGGGCCCACCCATGCTGTTTCCAGTGACTTTTCCATACAAACATCCTATCTTGGCTCATGCTTCAGACGTTCCGAAAATCTCCCGAAAAAGGAGCATCTGAACTTGTACCTCTTGCTAAGTGACCCCAGGTCTGGACTAGCAGCAGCAGCAGGACTTGATTCACAACCTTGAAGCCCAGCACAAGTAGCAGCCACCTGAAGGTCACTGTGTAGTTCATGCTCCGTGGCCCAGAATAGAACACAGGCAGCAGCTGATCTTGGCCTGCACCTCCCGGGAGGCCTACAGCCAGCTCACCTGGTGGACAGCTTCAGACCATGTATAAGCACCATCCAACCACCTCCTCAAGTGAAACATCCAGGAGGGTGGCTTGGTGGGCACCACAGCCCTGCTGAAGTAAATCCTGCTCTGAGGGGTGGGCCCCTATATAGCTGATCCTCCAAATGGTCACAGCCACTCCTTACAGCCAATCTGCCTGCAGGTAAATCCCTCCCATTGACTTGCCAAGAGCAATCAAGGCTCAACTCTAACAGAAAGGAGTACACAGCCACACAAGTGGTGTTACCTGAATGCCCAGCTCAGGTGAACAAGAAGGCTGTGCTACTTGACACCACAAGACTCCTACTACATAAGGCCATGCAACCAAGCCCATGATACATAGCAACTATTCCTAATACATAGAAATAAACATAGGCTGCCAAAATGAGAAAACAAGGAAACATGTCTCAAATGAAAGAACTGAATGAAACTCCAGAAAAAGAGGTAATCAAAATGGAGACAAGCAATTTAGTAGATGCAGAGTTCAAAACACTCATTATAAGGATGCTTAGAACTTGGTAATAACTCCAACAGAATAAAGAAGGACATAGATACCATAAACAGGAACCAATCAGAAATGATGGATACATTATCTTAAATGAAGAATAATGTACAGGGAATCAACAGTAGAATAGATGAAGCTGAGAATCAAATCAGAAATTTGGAATATAAGGAAGCAAAAAATACCCAATTAGAACAACAACAACAAAGAATGAAAAAAATGAAAATAGTTTAGGAGCCTCTGAGACAACTTCAATCATACAAATATTCACATCATGATAGTGCCAGAAAAAATAGAGAACAAGAAATTGAAAAACTATGTAAAAAATTATAATGATAGAAATCTTCCTTACCTGGTAAAGGAAACAGACATACAAGTCCATGAAGCACAGAGAGTTTCAAATAGATGAACCCAAAGAGGCCCACACCAAGACACATCATAATTAGAATGCCAAAAGTTGAAGACTAAGAGATAATCTTAAAAGCTATAAGAGGAAAGCAAATAGTTACCTGCAAGGGAGAGCCCATCTGACTGTGCAGCTGATTTCTCAAAAGAAATTTTGAAGGCCAGAAGGGAGTGGCAAGAAATATTCAAAGTGATGAAAAGCAATGACTTACAACCACAATTACTCTACCCAGCAAAGCTATCACTTACATTCTAGACAAGAAAAAGCTAAAGGAACTCATCACCACCAGACAAGTATTAAAAGAAATGTGAGTTTTCTTTAAAAAGAAGGAAAAGAAAATATAAAAATATGAACAGTACGATTGCAATAAATATATATATATATCTTTCAACAATGAAATCTAAAAAACAAAATAAATGAACAAGCAGAACTAAAAAAGACTAATAAATACAGAGAACATGTTGATGGTTGCCAGATGGGAGGCAGGTTGGGGCGGATGCATGAAAAAGGTGAGGGCTTAAGAAATAAAAATTAGCACCCACCACAGACGAGGCCTGGACCCGTGCACCTACGGAAACAGCAGTGGGACCCTGTACTATGGGCACAAGAAGCCTCTGCTACCACCACAGTGACTCCCTGGGCACAGCTTCAGCTTGGAGAGGGTGCCACCTTGAAAGGTTTAGGAGGTCCTCCTTGGGAGGATGCCCCGGGGAGCGGCAGTGGTCAGGCGCCAAGCCTCGCCACCATTTGAACTCACTTTGGCCTGGGTCCAAAGCCATGTGCAAGCTGACTGGAACCCGTGAGCCCACAGAGGTCACAACTCAGACCCGTACTCCCGTAACAGACACCAGCGGGACCTCTGCACCTGGCATGTACCCAGCCTAAATCCATGTGCCTCACATGGACCCACCACCACATGACTGCCACAGACCCAGCAGGACTCACGACCCTGCCTTGTACTCACCCACCACCACCACTGAGCTGCCACCGCTGCCCTAGAGCCAGCTGCTCGGCTGCAGCACCAGGCATCGGGGTCAGGAACTAAGCTGAAAGCTGGGAGGTGGGTGTGGCCTCCCCTGCCCTGGACCTACTAGAACGAGGACCTGAGGAGACTGAAGAGGCTGAAGATCTGTGGTGAGACCGGAGGCCTGGGACTGAGAGGAGGCCCAAGGGCACTGGCTGTGGAGACGAGTGGGTGCAGCAGGGAAGCCTGGGCTGAGTCCCTGGATAGAGCAGCGCTGGCACCCACCCTCCTGCAGCCTGGGAAGCTCCTCTGACCAGTGGGAAGGGCCGGGCAGTGGAGCTCAGGCCCAGCCTGCACTGGAGGGGCCTGGAGGACACACTTGACACTGAATCTGGGGGCCCCTCTATTTCTTGGAGGAGCTCCTTTGGGTGAGCAGAAAGGGGCTGGACAGTGGCTCACGGAAGGAGGATCAGCCCTGCCCACCTGGAACACAGGGAGGCCCCCTCTTTCCTGGCAAAACAGCTGCTTCTGACCCAACCTGCAGTGACCTGAGGCGAGGGGAGCAGCGGGGGCAGGAAGTCTGTGCCCCTGCAGGTGGCAGAGAGGAGCTGCCAGCAAAGCAGACAGAGCTGAGGCATTAGAAGGAGGGGAGGGGCCTACCACCCCCAAGCTACTGGCACGAACCCCAACACAAGTTTGACCAAACCATCCCAGCCAAGACCAGGCTACCCCGCAGAGCCCAGCTCTATGGGGGAAGGGGAAGGGAGTACAGCTCAGAACAGGGACAATCAAGTTGTGAGACTCAAGGCAGCCCAGCCTCTGGACTAAGGAGTCCCCGCCCACTGGACTACCAGGGGCTTCAACCCCTCAGGCCTCTATCAGGCTGCCCAGGGCCAGAAAGTGACAGTGACTCACCGTGACCTGCACCAGAGAAGCTTCCAAGGGGCCCAGGATAGACACACCAGGGACCAGACTCAACAATATCAGAGCAAAATCCAGTGAGCTCCACAAATAGCAGACCCAACGGTTTTTCAGACTGAGTGTGTGCAATTATGATTTTCTATCTGTGTGTGTGAGTGGGTTTTTTATTTTCCCCTTTTTTGTTCTCTTTTTCTTGCATATCCCTAATTTTTCTCTTCACATTGATTCTATTCTACTTTTGTCTATTATTATTATTATTATTATTATTATTATTATTATTCCTTATTGTTTTTCTCATTTTTTCATTTTACTTTTTCTATCTATATCTTATATTATCACTACATTTTAAATTCATTATTAATTCACCTATTTTCTATTGCCTTTCCTTTTTCCCAATTATAATAGTACTTCTAGATTCCTCCTTGCTATCATTTAGTTCAGTGGTTCTCAACCTTCTGGCCCTTTAAATACAGTTCCTCATGTTGTGACCCAACCATAAAATTATTTTCGTTGTTACTTCATAACTGTAATGTTGCTACTGTTATGAATCATAATGTAAATATCTGATATGCAGGATGGTCTTAGGCGACCCCTGTAAAAGGGTCATTCGACCGCCATAGGAGTCGTGAACCACTGGTTGAGAACTGCTGATTTAGTTTTTGGTTTTTTTTTTTCATCTTCTTTTTCCTCCCTTTTTCTTTATACTCCCGCTAAGTTTTTGGCTGTGTGTCTTTTAATATTCTTTTTATTTTTTCTTTGCTTTGCTTTCTCTTCTTTTTCATTCTTAGTATTTCCTGTTGTTGTATTGAGTAGTTTGATTTTTGTGGGGTTTTGTGGTTTAGTACTGTGTCTTATTCTGTTCTGTCAGCACCTGTATAACAGCTGGCATGATGAGATTGGCAGCAAGTCAGAGAGGAGATCCTTCCACAAACGAAACATCAAAAATCAAGTCCCAATTACAACAAGAGAGCCCACATAATACAGACAAGAGGCATTCCTAGAGCATCCAGTTCAGGTGAACAAAGAGATGGCACCACTAGACCCCTCAAGACACTTTCTACATAAGGCAATCCCACAAAAACTGGGAGGCATAACAGTTCTATCTAATACACAGAAGAAAATACAGAGAGACAGATAAAGTGGGGAGACAAAGAACTCCCAAATAAAGGAATCTTCAGAAAAAGAACTAAACAAAATGGAGGCAAGCAAGCTATCAGACATAGAGTTCAAAGCAGTGGTTATAAAGATTCTTAAGGAAATTAGTGCAAATCATAACAGCATGAAAATGGAAATAGAGGCCATAAACAAGAACCAGACAGAAATGAAGAATAATATATCTGAATCAAGAATACACTGGATGGTATTAAAAGTAGAGTGGATGAAGCAGAGGATGGAATCAGTGATTTAGAAGACAAGGTAGAAATAAATACCCAATTAGCGCAGCAAATAGAAACAAGAATTAAAAAGCAGGAAGACAGTATAAGGGAGCTCTGAGACAACATGAAATGTAACAACAACCACATTATAGGAATAATACCAGGAGGGGAAGAAGGTGAGCAAGAACCTGTTTAAATAATGACAGAAAACTTCCCCAACCTGGTGAAGGAAAATGTCACACAAGTTCAGGAGGCAGAGAGTCCCAATCAAGATGAACCCAAAGAAACCCACACCTAGACACATCATAATCAAAATGGCAAATGTTAAAGACAAAGAAAGAATCTTAAAGTCAGCAGAAAGAGACAGAAAATTACCTACAAAGGAATTCCTATTAGAATGTCAGCTGATTTTACAAAGAAACACTTTGGGCCAGAAGAGAGTGGCATAAAGTAATCCAAGTAATGAAAATCAAGGGTCTAAATCCAAGACCACTGTATCTAGCAAGGCTATCATTTAAAATCAAGGGTGAAATAAAAACTTTCCAGACAAAAAACACTTAAAGGAGTACATTACTACCAAAACAGCAATGCAAGACATGTTAAAGGGACTGCTTTAAGAAGAAAATGAGAGAGAAAGGATCATAGGCATAAAGAAAATAACAATGGCAATAAATAAGTACCTATCAATAATAATCTTAAATGTAAATGGATTATATGTTCCAGTCAAAAGACATAGGATAGCTGAATGAATAAGAAAACATGACCCCTATATATAATCTACAAGAGGCCTACCTAAGAACAAAAGATACACACAGAGAGTGAAGGATGAAAAAATATATTCCATGCAAATGGAAAGGAAAAAATCTGGGGTAGCAATACTCATATCAGACAAAATAGACTTCAAAACAAAGACCATAACAATAGACAAAGAAGGCCAATTCACAACACTAAAGGTAATGATTCAACAAGAAAATATAACCCTTGTAAACATATATGCACCCAATATATGAGCACCCAAGTTCATAAAAATCACTTGACGGACTTTAAGGGAGAGATTAACAGCAATACAGTCACAGCACTGGATTTCAACACCCCACTGACACCATTGGATAGATCTTCCATACAAAAACTCAACAAGGAAACAGTGGCCTTAATTGATACACGACACCAGATGGATCTAACTGATATTTACAGAACATTTCACCCCAAAACAACAGAATATGCATTCTCCTCAAGTGCAAATACAATATTCTCAAAGACAGATCACATGTTAAGGCATAAAACAAATCTACACATATTCAAGAAGACTGATGTAATACCAAGCATGAAGTTAGAAATCAATTACAATAAAAAAAAACCCTCAAATACATGGAGGCTAAATAGCATGTTATCAATTGATAAATGGGTTAACAATGAGATCATGGAAGAAATAAAAAAACTTCCTGGAAACATTTGAAAACGAACACACAACCACACAAAACCTATGGGACACTGTGAAAGCAGTCCTCAGAGGAAAGTTCATAGCATTACAGGCCTACCTCAAGAAACAAGGAAAAGCACAAATAAATTATTTAACCATACAACTAAATGAATTAGAAAGAGAACATCAAGAAAAGCCCAGAGGAAGTAGAAGGAAGGAAATAATAAAGCACAAAGTGGAAATAACAGACATAGAGAATTTTTTTGAAAAGTACAGAACATCAATGTATCTAAGAGCTGGTTCCTTGAAGAGATACAAGATTGATCAACCCCCAGCTAGGTTCATTAAGAAACAAAGAGACAGGCACACAAATAAATAAAATCAAAAATGAAAGTAGCAATTTAACAATGGGCAGCTAGAAATACAAAGGATTGCAAATAAATACTGTGGGAACTATATTCCATCAAACTGGACAACTTGGGCAAAATGTACAAATTCCTAGAGACATATGACCTTCCAAAACTCAATCAGGAAGAATCAGAAAACCTGAGTAGGCCAATAACAATGAGTAAATTGAAGCAGTAATTTAAAAACTCTCAGCAAATAAAAGTCTTGGGCCAGATGGATTTATAGGAAAATTTTACAAAACGTTCAGAGAAAAACTAACACCTATCCTCCTAGCATTATCTTAATTCCAAAACCAGATAAAGACACTACAAAGAAAGAAAATTACAGGTCAAAATCCCTGATGAACACAGATGCTAAAATCCTCAACAAAATATTAGCAAATCAGATCCAACAATATATTAAAAAGATCATACACCATGATCAAGTAAAATTTATTCCGGGGATGCAAGGTTGGTACAATATTCACAAATCAATAAATGTGATACATCACAGAAATAAATTGTAAGATAAAAATCACATGATCATATCAATAGGTGCCAAAAAAAAACCCCAAACCCCAAAAGCATTAGACAAAGTCCTGTACCCTTTCTTGATAAAAATTCTCAAGAAAGTGGGAATAGGGGCATCATACCTCAACATAATAAAGGCCATAAATGACACACCTACAACCAACAGAATACTCAATGGTTAACAACTAAATGAGTTTCCTTTAAGAACAGAAACAAGACAGGGCTTTCCACTTTCAGCACTCTTATTCAACATAGCACTAGAAGTCCGAGCCACAGCAATCAGACAAGAAGAATAGATAAAAGTCATCTAAATTGGAAAGGAGAAAGGAAAACTCTCATAATTTACAGATTACATGATATCGTATATAGAAAACCTTAAAGACTTCACCAGGAAACTATTAGACTTAATAAATAAATGAATTCAGCAATGTAGCAGGGTACAAAATCAACATCTAGAAATCAATGGCATTTTTATAAACCAAATAGAGGCCCGGTGCATGAAATTCGTGCACTTGGAGGAGGGGGGTCCCTCAGCCCAGCCTGCACCCTCTCGCAGTCTGGGAGCCCTTGGGGGACGTCTGACTGGTGGCTTAGGCCTGCCCCCCCTAAGCTGACAGTCGGATATCTTTAGTGCTGAAACGGAGGCGGGAGAGGCTCCCACCACCACCACTGTGCTCACTAGCTGTGAGTCTGGCTAAGGGTTTCTGGCTGAGTGGTGCTCCCCCTGTGGGAGCGCACTGACCACCAAGGGGCAGCTCCTGCAATGAGTGTCTGCTCCCTGGTGGTTAGTGAATGTTATAGGAACCTGTTGTTCTGCCGTTTGGTCGATTTGCATATTAGCCTTTTATTACATAGGATCTTTTATTCTTAGAAGTTCCACTTTGCTCTTTTCTTTTTTCAATTTTATATATTTTTAAATTTACTTCCGAGAGAAAGGCAGAGGGAAAGAGAGATAGAAGCATCAATGATGAGAGAGGATCATTGATTGGCTGCCTCCTGAATGTCCTCCACTGGAGATCAAATTAGCAACTCAGGCATATGCCTTTGACTGGAATCAAACCTGGGACCCTTCAGTCCATGGGCCGATGCTTTATCCACTGAGCCAAACCAGCTAGGGCACACTTAGCTTTTTTCTTATATCTTCTATTTATCTCCTCATTATGTTCATGCTTTCCTTTAAGTTCCTCAACATATTTATAATAGCTGTCTAAAATTCTTGTCTGCTTTCGATCATTATTGTTTTTTTTTTATTCTATTTATATTTCCTGATTTTGATTCTCACTTTCCTGCTTCTTCCCAATAATTGCTAAGTGTCTAAAGTTTTCGTTCTTCTTTTAAAGAGCAGCTTTACTTGGAAGACAGTTAAATTGCCTTCAGATCAGCTTTCAAGACTTGAATTTAAGCTCTGTTGGTATGGACTTATAGTGGCCTTTAATCTAGGGCTATTTAGCCTTAATATCAAGGCATGGCCCTTCTGGGGTCTCTATTAACTATACCAGATGTTCAAAAAGTTCTCATTACTGTGTGGGATCAGAACTTTACCATCTCTCAATTCTTTGTTAGTGTTGGGACTTGTTTAGCCTATAGCTTCCTAGTAGTTTGTTCTGTTCTCAGTAATTGTTCTTGGACCAACCACTTGAAATCTCATTCTAAGTATGCAGTATGCAGCTAGTGACTCAGTGAGATCCCATGCAGATATTTGGGGCTCTTTATCTGGGCAATGCCTTTCTCTCTGATACAATGGGCCACAAAGTCCAACCACTGCAGCCTCCCTGATCCCCGATCTGTTTCCCCAACTCAGTGAAACCACCATGCTCTGCTTAGAAACCCCTTCCACGTACTATGTATGATCTAGAAAGTTTCTCCAGGCAGAAAATCAGGGACATACAAATTAGGTCTCTCTCTCTTTGTTTCCCTTCTCTCAGTGATCAAAATTCTGCATTGCCAGTTGTCCAATGTTTGCAAACAGATGTTTCATAGACTTTGTCCAGTTCTTTCTTTATTTACAATGAAGAAAGGCACTGAGGACTTGGGCTCCCCTCCTGTGGCTGCCAGCACGCACCCAGGACTCAGGGTTCTCTCACAACCCTGGCTTCGTCAGGAAGGACGTCTGGTCTAATTAGCATATTATGCTTTTATAATTATAGATAATGAGCTCTCATTAAGAGAAACTAAAAAAAATACCATTTACCATTGCAACAAAAATATAAGATACCTAGGAATAAACTTAACCAAGGAGGTAAAAGACCCATACTTGGAAAACTACATGACATTGAAAAAAGAAATAGAGGAACATAAAAAAAAAAGAGGGAAGATATACCATGTTCATGAATTGGAAGAATTAACATCATTAAGATGTCTATAATACCCAAAGTAATATATAGATTCAATGCAATCACTATTAAAATACCAATGGCATACTTCATGAAACTATAACAAATACTCCAAAAATCTATATGGAACCATCAAAGACCTCAAAAGCTGCAGGAATCTTGAGAAAAAAGACAAATTTGGAGGGCTCACAATATTGGATATCAAACTATATTACAAAGCCATTATAACAAAAACAGCCTGGTACTGGCACAAGAACTGGCATATACCAGTAGACCAATAGTTCAGAAGAGAAACCCCAGAAATTGACCCACACCATATGGTCAATTAATATTTGACAAAGGAGGTAAGAACATACAATGGAGTAAAGATAACCTCTTTAACAAATGGTGTTGGGAAAACTGGCAGACACGTGCAAAAAGAGGAAACGAGACCACCAACTTACACCATACACAAGTGTACACTCAAAATGCATAAAAGACTTAAATATGAGGCATGAAACCAAAAGCAAACAGAGGCGATAAAATCTCAGACATCTCATGTAGTCGAATTTTTACTGATACATCTCCTAGGGAAAGGAAATAAAGGATAAAATAAACAAATGAGACTACATCAAAATAAATAGCTTCTGCACAGAAAAAGAAATCATCATCAAAATGAAAAGGGAACCACCCTAACCGGTTTGGCTCAGTGGATAGAGCGTCGGGGGACTGACGGGTCCCAGGTTTGATTCCGGCCAAGGGCACATGTCTGGGTTGCTGGCTCGATCCCCAGTGGGGGGCGTGCAGGAGGCAGCCAATCAATGATTCTCTCTCATCATTGATGTTTCTGTCTCTCTCTCCCTTTCCCTTCCTCTCTGAAATCAATAAAATATATTTTTAAAAAATGAAAAGGGAACCCACTGTATGGGAGAACATAGTTACCAAGTATACATCTGATAAGGGGTTAATATCCAAATATATAAACCACTCATACAACTCAATAAAATGAAGACAAACAATCCAATTAAAAATGGGCAGAAGACCTGAATAGACATTTCTCTAAAGAGCACATACAAAAGACAAATAAAAATATGCTCAAAGTCACTAATCATCCAAGTGATGCAAATTAAAACAACAATGAGATATCACCTGACACCAGTCAGAAAGGCTATCATAAAAAAAAATCAACAAACAAGTACTGGCGAGGATGTAGAGAAAAGGGAACCCCTGTGCACTGCTGGTAGGAATGCAGACTGGTGTAGCCATTATGGTAAACAGTATGGAGTTTCCTCAAAAAATTAAAAATGGAACTTCTCTTTGGCCCAGTAATTCCACTTCTAGGAATATATTCTCAAACTCCTGAAACACCAATCAGAAAGAATATATGCACCCCTATGTTCATAGCAGCATTATTTACAATAGCTAAGATTTGGGAACAGTCCAAATGCCCATTAGTAGATGAGTGCATAAAAAAGCCGTGGGACACTTACACAATGGAATACTATGCAGCTGTTAAAAGGAGGGATATCTTACCCTGTGGGACGGCATGGATAGACCTGGAGAATATTGTACTCAGTAAAATAAGCCAATCTTAGAAAGACAAATATCACATGATTTCACTTATTTGTGGAATCTAATGAACAAAATGAACTGACCAATAAACATGCAGGGAGACATGGAACAGATTGGCTACCTTGATGTGGGGGTGGGGGGACAAGGAGAGAAAAACCAAAGAACTTATATATCTACTAGAGGTCCAGTGCATGAAATTCATGCACGGATAGGGTTCCTAGGCCTGGCCAGTCGATCAGGGCCGATCTGTGGGGTGACTGGCAGGGCAATTGCGAGGCCCCCACTGGCACCCGCCTTGGCCGGCTTGGCACCACCGGCTTGCTGGCCGACCCTGCCCCCTGCTGCCACCCGCTCGCCGGCCAGCCCCAACCCCCACCACTGTCACCGGTCACCTCCTTCTGCAGGGCGACGGGTGGTGCAATCAGAGGGCACCCACTGGCACCTGCCTAGGCTGGCATGAGGTCTGTGGGCTGGCAGCAGCTCCTGCGTTGAGCGTCTCCCCCCGGTGGTTAGTGTGCATCATAGCAATCGGTCATTCTGCTGTCTGGTCTATTTGCAAATTAAGCTTTTATGATAAAGGACTAGAGGCCTGATGCACAAATTCATGCAAGAGTAGGCCTTTTTTCCTCCGCTACCAGCGCTGGCTTCCTTTAGCACCTGGGACCTGGGCTCTCCTTCAGCTGCCGGCAGGCACCCAGGACCCAGGCTTTTCTTGCAGCCCCAGCTTCTTCCAGAAGGTCATCCAGAAGGACGTCTGGTCTAATTAGCATATCATGCTTTTATTATTATAGATAGGCATAGCCCCTATACATGGGCAATAGGGTGGTGAAGACATGGGGGTGGGGTAGAGGCTGAGAGGTGGGTAATAAAGCAGGCAATATGGTAGACACTTGTAATACTATCAACAATGAAAATTGTACATATAAAAAAAAAGTAAAAATTGGTGTTATAGAATAGTCTTGAGGATGTAAAGTACAACATAGGGAATACAGTCAGTAATTCTATATAATAAAAGCCTAATATGCTAAGTGTCTGTTCGTCTGGTCATCTGTTCAACCAATCAAAGTGTAATATGCTAATGATATGCTAAGGCCACTCAGCCACTTGCTCTGACATGCACTGACCACCAGAGGGCAGACAGTCGGCTGGTCGACTAGTCACTATGATGTGCACTGACCATCAGAGAGCAGACACTCCAACCGGTAGGTTAACTTGCTGTTGGGATCTGGCCAATTGGGACTGAGCGAGATGAGCTGAACACACCCTGGAGCCCTCCTGCGGTCCCGCACCAGCTGGACAACCTCCTGCATCCCTCCCCGGCCCTGATCATGCACTGGTGGGGTCCCTTGGCCTGGCCTGCACCCTCTCCCAATCTGGGACCCCTTGGGGGATGTTGGAGAACCAGTTTCAGCCCGATCCTACAGGCCAGGCCAAGGGACCCCACTGGTGTACAAATTCGTGCACCGGGCCTCTAGTATTCTAATAGCTATGTGTGTTGTCAGATGGTTGAGATTCACCTTGATGATTACTTAGGAAGTCATATAGCATGTCCCAAAATATGTATACACACTTTAATATCTGATAGTTCAATTTTGAAAATGAAATGCATTTTAGTAAATACTGCCTTTATAATTGTTCAAAGTTTGTGTATACATTTTTGGGACACTATACAATGCTTAGTCACATTTAGTTTAGTCACCTGAAACTAATACAATATTGCATGTCAACTACAATTAAAAATACAAAATAATTTTTAAAATATTTACAAAAAAATTTAAACAAAAATTAACCTTTACTAGTACATGTATTATGGAAAAGTCCTTTTTTTCTAAAATTTATTTATTCATGATCATTTGACTGAAAACATTATGAATGCACACCATTACTATATTAGATAACTTGGATATACCTAGTGTTTTCAATGAGTTTGAAGTTATGGGTAGACTAAAAAGTGCTAGATGAATTTTTTAACGCATGCTTCCAAATATAAAGCATGATCCTCAAAAGAAAAAAATAGTTGAATAAACAAAAATTACTGAAATTTGAATGTGGTTAGGTCCATAAATATGGGATCCTATAAGCTTGGAAAAGTATTCTTGTCAAGATTATCAAGATGATGTGAAATCAACATTGATTCAAAAAGTAAAAACTCAACCAAATAAAACTATATTATAAATCATTTTAAAAATTTTAAATTGCCATACTGAAGTATCATTGACTTCCAAAAAAGGTGAATATAATTAATGTAAACAACTTGATGAGTTTGAAGATAATTATACATCCGTGAAACAATCAGAAAAATCTATACTATCAATCATCTTCCAAAGTTTTTTCCGGCCTTGTTTATCATTTTTCATTTTAAGAATACTTAACATAGATTTACACTCTTAGCAAAGTTCAAGTGTACAATATAATACTGTCAACTGCAGGCACTATTTTACACAGTAGATCTCTAAGATTTATTCACCTTGCATAATAAAACACTTTATCTTATGAATAATGCCTCCCCTGCTCCTTCTCCCCATAGTACCTGTCAACCACCATTCTATACTCTCCTTCTGTAACTGTATTTTAGATTCCTTATAAAAGTGGCGTCATGTATTATTTCTCTTTCTGTGTCTGGCTTGTTTCACTTAGCATAATGTCCTCCAGGTTCATCCATATCATTGTAAATAGCAGCCTTCCCTTCATTTATAAAGCAGAAAAAGATTTCACTGCATGTATATACTATATTCTCTTTATCCATTCATCTTTCAGAGGGCATTTAGGTTGTTTCCATGCCTTGGCTATTGTGAAAAATTCTTTAATAAATATCAGAGTGCTGGATAATATGGTAGCTCTATTTCCTTGAGGAAACTGAAAACTGTTTCCTAGTGACTGCAACACTGTACATTCCCACCAGTGTACAAGGCTTCCCTTTTCTCCACATTCTCACTAAGACATGTTATCTTCTTTCGTTTTTGGTAATAGCCTTCCTAAAAGTTGTGTGGTAATACTTGAATTTGAATTCCAGAGTTACCACATTATAAAATTTAAGTTTAAATGTCAACTTTTGAAAATATCTCACAAAACATAGAAGAAAAACTAACACAAACGGGTATGGGCTATCCAGAAGAAAAAAGAAATAAACAACAATTGTCCCTGAGGAAGATCAAGAGGTTGACTTACTAGATCATTATTTTAAGACAAAGGTTCTAACGATGCTAACAGAACTAAAGGAAGATGAGGGCAAACTAAAAAAACAATGATGTATGGACAATACAGAAATATCAATGATAAGGAAGAAAACATAAAAAGAAACAAAATATTTCTGGAGCTGAATAATACCACAAAAACAACAAAAAAAATTCAGTATAGTATTTCAACATCAAAATTACACAGGCCAAAGAAAGACCCAGTGCACTTTATTGCTATCAATCTCTCCCTTAAAGTCTACCAAGATTTTCTTTATTCATTTAGGAACACTTATATTGGTTGCATATATGTTTATGAGGGTTATATGCTCTTGTTGGATATATACCTTTAACATTATGCAGTGACCTTCTTTGTCTCTTTTATGGCCTTTTAAAAAACTCTTTATTGTTTAAAGTATTACATATGTCTCCTTTCCCCCTCACTGACCTATCCCTGGACATTCCCACCACCCAGATACTCGCTTTTTTCTTTTTCTTTGTTACTAGAGGCCCGGTGCCCCAAAATTTGTGCACTCAGGAGAGTTCCTCAGCCCAGCCTGTGCCCTCTTGCAGTCTGGGACCCCTCGGGGGATGACCACCTACTGGCATAGGCCTGCTCTCCGGGGGAT
The DNA here is from genome assembly GCF_000147115.1 of Myotis lucifugus. Taxonomy (NCBI): domain Eukaryota; kingdom Metazoa; phylum Chordata; class Mammalia; order Chiroptera; family Vespertilionidae; genus Myotis; species Myotis lucifugus. The sequence continues at coordinate 516,631 of NW_005871400.1, read as the reverse complement.
TGGGCCTAAGCTGGCAGTCAGACATGGCTCTGGGAGCCCTCGGGGGATGTCCACTTGCCAGTGGGGAGCAGGCTTAGCTGCAGTTGGACATCCTTAGTGCTGTTGAGGAGGCGAGAGAGGCTCCCACCACCACCGCTGTACTGGCAGCCGTCAGCCTGGCTGTGGCTGAGCATAGCTCCCCCTGTGGGAGCACACTGACCACCAGGGGGCAGCTCCTACATTGAGCATCTGCCCTCTGGTGGTCAGTGTGTGTCATAGTGACCAGTGATTCCTGGTCACTCTGCCGTTAGGGTCACTTTGCATATTAACATTTTATTATATAGGACTAGAGGCCCGGTGCACAAAAATTTGTGCACTCGGGGGGTAAGGGGGGGTCCCTCAGCCCGGCCTGTGCCCTCTCGCAGTCTGGGACCCCTCGGGAGATAACGACCTGCTGGCTTAGGCCTGCTCCTGGGTGGCAGAGGGCAGGCCCAATCCCTAGGTGCAGCCCCTGGTCGGGCTCAGAGCAGGGCTGATGGGGAGTTGGGGTGCCGCCCCCTGTCATGCACAGAGCAGGGCGGATTGGGAGGTTGCGATGCCACCCCTAGTCACGCTCAGGGTAGGGCTGATTGGGGGGTTGGGGCACCGCCCCCTATCACACTCAAGGCAGGGTCAATGGGGAGGTTGCGGAGCCACCCCCTGTGATGCACAGAGCAGGGCCAATAAGGGGGTTGGGGCGCTGCCCCCTGTCACTCACAGAGCAGGGCCAATCAGGGGGTTGGGGCGCTGCCCCCTGTCACTCACAGAGCAGGGCCCATCAGGGGGGTTGGGGCTCCGTACCCTGTCACACACAGAGCAGTTAACGATCAGGGGGTTGAGGAGCTCCCCCGTCACTCACAGAGTAGGGTC
>NW_005871400.1:469796-515318 GCF_000147115.1 Myotis lucifugus | reverse complement strand
TGGGAGCTCCCCCATCAGGCACAGAACAGGCTGATCAGGGGGTTGGGGCACTTTCCTGTCACGACAGAGCAGGGCGGATAGGGAGGTTGTGGCCTCGCCCCCTGTCACACACAGAGCCGCAGGGCGATCAGGGGTTTTGGGCGCTGCCCCCTGTCACGCTGATCCCGGTGCCCGGAGCCTCGCTGCTCCGCTGATCCCGGTGCCGGGAGGCATATTACCCTTTTACTATATAGGACAGAGGCCTGGTGCAAGGGTGGGGGCCGGCTGGTTTGCCCTGAAGGGTGTCCTGGATCAGGGTGGGGGTCCCCACTGGGGTGCCTGGCCAGTCTGGGTGAGGGGCTGAGGGCTGTTTTCCGGGTGGCGAGTGACTAAAGCTCCCAACCGCCCCTTGTTTTCTTCTTCTTTTTTTTTTTTTATTCTGGGCCAGCTTTAGCTCTGAGGCCTCGCTGCTGAAAACATAGATACAAAGTTTCGGTCCGGCTGGGTTTCAGTCCGGCCGGTTTCTGGTGTTTTGTTTAGCTTATTTGCAACATAGTACATAGTTGCTTAGACTTGGAGTTGAGAGGCGGGCAAGTGAGGCGGGGAACGTCGGAGTCCGCAGCAAGCAAGCCTCATGCTCGCTTCAGTGCCTGGCTGCCGGTTGCCATCTTGGCTGACAGTTAATTTGTATATACTCACTGATTAACCAATGAAAAGGGTAGCGGTTGTATGCTAATTACCATGTTTCTCTTTTATTAGTGTAGATAGAGACCTGGTACATGGGTGGGGGTCGGCTGGTTTGCCCTGAATGCTGTCTCGGATCAGAGTAGGGGTCCCGCTAGGGTGCCTGGCAAGCCTGGGTGAGGGGCTGAGGGCCGTTTTCAGACTGGCCACACCCCCTTCAGGGTGGGGGTCCCCGCTGGGTGCCTGGCCAGCCTGGGTGAGGGGCTGATGGCTGTTTTCAGGCTGGCCAAGCCCCTCAGCAGGGACCTTCACCCCATGAGGGTGTGGCCATCCTGGGTGAGGGGCTGATGGCTGTTTGCAGGCTGGCCAAGTCTCCGGTCACTCAACCTCCCAGTGAAGGCTGGCTGGAAGCAGGTATCTTGGATTTACTTAGCTTCTATAATTGAAACTTTGTTGCCTTTTGTGGAAGCTACAGCCGGCTGCGGGAAGCTTGGCTTCCTCCATTTCCGGGGCAACCAAGCCTCCTGCTTGCTTCAGCTCCGTGACTGCCAGCTGTCATCTTGGTTGGGTTAATTTGCATAGAGTCGCTCTGATTGGCTGGTGGGCGTGGTTTTGGCATAGCAAAGGTACGGTCAATTAGCATCTTTGTCTTTTATTAGTGTAGATTACCTATGTGTCTTTACCCCCCCCATAATCCCCACCCATCCCACTCATGCCCTCACCCCCTAGAGTCTGTGTCCATTGGTTATGCTTATATACATGCATACAAGTCCTTTGATCTCCCTTTCCCACACCCTCCCCTGCCTTCCCTCTAAGAATTGATGGTCTGATTGATGCTTCTCTGTATCTGGATCTGTTTTTGTTCATCAGTTTATGTTTTTCATTATATTTCACAAATGGGTGAGATCATGTGATATTTATCTTTCTCTTACTGGCTTATTTCACTTACCATTATGCTCTCCACATCCATCCATGCTGTTACAAATGGTATGAGTTCCTTCCTTTTTACAGCAGCATAGTATTCCATTGTGTAGATGTACCACTCTTTTCCAATCCACTCATCTGCTGATGGGCACTTAGGCTATTTCCAAATCCTAGCTATTGTAAATTGTGCTGCTATGAACATAGGGGTGCATATATACTTTCTGATTGGTATTTCTGGTTTCTTGGGATATATTCCTAGAAGTGGGATTACTGGGTCAAATGGGAGTTCCATTTTTAATTTTTTTTAGGAATATCCATACTATTTTCCACAGTGGCTGCACCAGTCTGCATTCCCACCAGCAGTGCACAAGGGTTCCTTTTTCTCCACATCCTTGCCAGCACTTGTCATTTGTTGGTTTGTTGATGATAGCCATTCTGACAGGTGTGAGATGATAACTCGTTGTTTTGATTTGCATCTCTCGGATGACTAGTGACTTTGAGCATATTTTCAAATGTCTCTTGGCTGATCACTCCACTGGTCACCGCACAGATAGGCCCTGATTGCTATCCAGGCCTAGAGGCCCTACCTGTGCACGAATTCATGCACTAGGCCTCTAGTATATATTAAAAACACAATTGGTGAACTTTAAGGGAGAGATCAGAAGCAATACAGTCATAGTAGAGTACTTTAACACCCCACTGTCATCAACAAAATCAACAAGGAAACAGTGACCTTAAATGATACACTAGATCAGATAGATTCAGTTGATATTTACAGAACATTTAATCCCAAAGTAGCACAATATACATTCTTCTCATGTGTACATGGAGATTCTCAAAGATAAACCAGACATTGGGGCACAAAATATATCTTAACACATTCTAGAAGATTGAAATCATACCAAACATTTTTTTCAGATAATAATTGCACAAAATTAGAAATAAACTACAATAAAAAAAGTCAAAAAAACACTCAAACACACAGTGGCTAAATAGCCTATTATTAAACAATGTTAGGGTTTCCAGGGAGAAGAAGAATGAAATGAAAATTACCAGGAAATAAATGAAAATGAACACACAACAACCCTAAATCTATGGGACACAGAGATAGCAGTACAGAGAGGGAAGTTTATAGCATTACACATCTATCTCTGAAGCAATGAAAATCTCAAATAAACAATTTAACCTTACACTTAAAAGAACTAGAAAGAGAAAAACAAGAAAAGCACAAAGTAAAAGAAAGGAAATTATAATGATTAGAGTGGAAATCAATTACATAGAGTTTAAAAAATAATATAAAAGATCAATGAAACCAAGAGTTGGTTCTTTGAAAAGATAAACAAGATGGAAAAACCTTTAGACATATTCACCAAGAGTTAGAGAGAAGTCCCATATAAATAAAAGCAGAAATTAAAGAGGCAAAATAATGGACATCACAGAAATACAAAGGATTGTAAGAAAATGCTATGAAGAAGTATATATGCCAACAAATTGGACAACTCCCAACACAAAAGTTGGACGAATCACAATACCAAATATAAAATTATACTACAAAGCCACTGTAATCAAAAAAGTCTGGTACTGCCCAACTGGTGTGGCTCTCTGTGGCTGAGAGTCAGCCTATGAACCAGGACATCATAGTTCGATTCCAGGTCAGGCACATGCCCGGGTTGTAGGCTCAATCCCCAGTGGGGGCATGCAAGAGGCAGCTGATAAATGATTCTCTCTCATCATTGATGTTTCTATTCTCTCCCCCTTTTCCTTCCTCTCTGAAATCAATAAAAATATATTTTAAAAAACAGCTTAGCACTGGCGTAAGAATAGGCATATAGATCAATGGAACAGAACATCTAGTCAATATGGCTATACTATTATCAGAAAAGATATATTTTTTATTAAAGTGATGAGACAAATACATTATCTTCTAACAAAAGGTTTGATGCAGAAGGAAGATATAATAATTGTAAACATTTACACACCTAATAATACATTTTCAAAATATATGAACCAAAAATTTACTGAATTCAAGGGAGACATAGACAATTTTACAGTAACAGTTTCAGACTTCAAGATCCCACTTTAAATAATGGGTAGAATAATTAGGCAGAAGATCAATAAGAAAACAGAGGACTTAAATCAACTAGGTCTAACAGACATATACAGAACACTCTACCCAACAACAAATCATATAGTCTTCTCAAGGCCATAAATCTAATTATAAGACTTAAAATGACATATTATATACAAACTATTTTCTCTGACCACAATAGTATATAATTAGGATACAATAACAGGAAGAAAAATGGAAAATTCAGGTTAGTAAAAATTAAGCAACACATTCTTAAATGACTAATGAATTAAAAAGAAATCACAAGAGAAATTACATGCTACATAGAGAGAAATGAAAATGAAAACACAAGAAAACTATGGAATTCATTGAAGCCAGTACTAAGTGGAAAATTTATAGCTGTAATTGCTTATATTCAAAAAGAAGGATCTTAAGTCAACAACCTACCTTTACAACTTAAGGAACTAGAAATAAAAAACATGAAAAAAAACATAAAAGCTACGTGAATAGAAAAAAATAATAAAGATTACAGCAAAGATAAATGAAATAGAGTAGAAAAAAGTAGAGAAGATAAATAAAAGCAAAAGCTGGTACTTCAAAATGATTTTAAAAATCTATAGCTAAATAAAAAAAAAAAACTAAAATACTTAAAATCAGATATGAAAACAAAAGCATAATTATTCTATGGAAATAAAAATTATTATAACAGTATTATACATAATTTTATGCCTAAAAATTGAATAAAATTAAATAAAATAAACAAATAACTAGAAACATAAAACCAGCTAAGACTTAATCAAGAAATAGAAAAAACCTCAATAGACCTATAACAGGTAACAAGATTTAACCAGCAATCAAAACCTTTTAACAAATTAAAAGCTTTAGTCTGATAGCTTTATTAATGAATTCTGTCAAACATTTAAAGAAGAATTAGTACCAATGCTTCTCAAACTCTTCAAATAAATTAAAGAGGAGAGAACACTTCCTAACTTATTCTATGAATTTGGTATTGTTCTGATACCAAAATCCTATATAACAATCCTATCTAATAAAGAAGGAATATGCTAATTGACCCTCACACCATTGCAAAGATGGTGGCACCCACAGTCAATAAGGAGGGAATGTGCTAACTGACTGTCCTCCCCTCAAAAATGGTGACACCCACAGAGAATAAGGAGGGAATATGCTAGTTGACTGCCCCACCCTCAAAGATGGCAGTGCCCACAGCCAATAAGAAGGGAATATGCTAATTGACTGCCATTCCCTCGAAGATGGTGGCGCCCACAACTACAAGATGGTGGTTCCCAGTCCCCTCAGCCCTGCCAGGGCGATAGGCATACAGCAAGGCCGGGCCTGCCCCCAGGCAGGCCTGGCCTCTCTGCTTGCCTCCAGAGTCCCCCAGTCCCTTCTGCCCCCAGCCACCCAGGGCTGGCCTGAGGCACAGGAAAGCCTCAGATGTCGGCTGCCCAGCCACCCAGGATCATTCTGAGGTGCAGGCAAACCTCGGATGGTGGCTGCCCAGCTGCTCAGGGCTGCCCATGGCTCAGGTAACCAGGGCCAGCTGGGGCTTGCGCTGCTGGCAGTGGCAGCACCAGAGGTGTGATGGGGCATCACCTTCCCCTGATCGCCAGGTCTCCCGGACTGTGAGAGGGGACAGGCTGGTCTGAGGGATACCCGCCTCCAGTGCATAAATTTTCATGCACCAGGCCTCTAGTCCTATATAATAAAGAGGTAATATGCAAATTGACCATCATGCCCTTGAACAAGATGGCCGTCCCCATGTGGTCACAAGATGGCTGTCCCATGTCATCACAAGATGGCTACCTCCATGTCATCACAAGATGGATGCCACAAGATGGTTGGTAGGGGAGGGCAATTGTGGGCAATCAGGCCAGCAGGGGAGGGCATTTGGGGGCGACCGGGCTGGCAGGGGAGCAGTTAGGCACCGATCAGGCTGGCAGGGGAGTGATTAGGGGGTGGTCAGGCTGGTAGGCAGAGCAGTTAGGGGCAATTAGGCAGGCAGGTAAGCAAGTGGTTGGGAGTCAGCAGTCCTGGATTGTGAGAGAGGGATGTCCGACTGCTGGTTTTGGGCCTAAACCGGCATTCAGACATCCCTCGAGGGGTCCCAGATTGGAGAAGGTGCAGGCTGGGCTGAGAAACACCTCCCCCCACCCAGTGCATGAATTTCATGCACTGGGCCTCTAACAGATAATAATATGACAAGAAAGAAAACTATAGACCATAACTACCCCTTATGAATATAGATGTGAAATTTAATAAAATACTAGCAAATAGAATTTATCAGCATGTTAAAAGGCTTATACACCAGGACAAATTGGAATTTGTTCCTGGAATGCAAGGATGGTTCAAGACATACTAATAAGTGATCAATGTAATACATAACTTTAACAGAATGAACAAACTCCAAATGATTATCAACATTTATGCAGAAAAACTGACAAAATTCAACATCATTTAATGATAAAAACATTTAAATGAGGAATAGAAGGAAATTATTTTAATCCTAGTAGCCCGGTGCATGAAATTCGTGCACTGGGGTGGGGGGGGACAGGAAGGGGCCCCTCAGTCTGGCCTGCACCCTCTCCAATCTGAGACCCCTCAGGGAATGTCTGACTGCCTGTTTGTGCCCACACTTTTAACAGATAACAGCTCCATTGTTGTTTCTTTCTTATGCTTAAAACCACTGGAATTAGTAAGTATTCAAAGCATGTATACATTTTGGGGGGACACCCTGTATATCTCTAGTCAGCGGTGAAAGAAACCAACAGCAGATTTGGAACCCCCAGACAGGGAACCTCGCTCACTCCCCACATGTCTCCCCACTTCACTTTCCACCTTCGTGGGCAACAGGAGAATCAACGTTTTCTCTCATTAATTTGGAAAGGCACGTCCTGTCACCCGCTGCCCGGCAGGAGTGCGCTAGGCCCCAAGCAAGCGAGGCTCAGTCAGGGCAGCCTTCGCTCATGGGTGCTGGCACCTAAAGTGCACATTCCTCCTCTATAGTCGCCCCGACTATCCCACTGTTTCACTGAGAGGATGGAATTCCTCTCTGCTCTGGGTTCTTGATCTTGAACGCTGATGGAAGGCATCTCAGCAAGGGCCACCTGCGCCCACCAGGTGTGTCTGTCTGCACCTGCTCCCGCCTCAGCACCTGCATTAACCTCCTTAGATGTGATCTCGTCACCATCAGGCAGAGGGAACCAGGGGGATCTGTTTGCCTAGGAGACCGTGACCACACCTTCCCAGTGACGGAGTGATCCTATTGTTTGCACCCAGTCTGAGGAGTTCATTCTGGGCTCTGACTGCTGGAGAGTCTGTGTTGCCTGAGTTTGATTCCAGCAGAAGAGTGTGTGGGCTGCACCCAGCAGTGACTTTGAAGGACCCTTTACTTTCTTGAAAGGCAGTACAGAGCCTTAGTCAGTGACTAAACTGTTTGGCTGAGGAAAGGGGAAAGGTCTCTCCCACCTCGAGCAAACAGTCCCCTGACTTGTGGAGCCTCCAAGACTGCCCTGTCCTGGGTATGCAGAGGTCTGGGATATTTGGCGTTTGGAGCCCAAGCAAAGGTAGGAATTTCAGCCCTGGATTTGTGACTGCATTGTGGGAAAGCTAATCCAAGCACCCTGTGTGTTCCATCAGCAGCCCTGGGAAGGAAGGCAGAGCCCCCCACCCTCCACCCCCACCCCCCAGGCTGCAAACACCATCCCCTACAGGAGCCTGTTGGTTCAGCCCTGTGAAATGCCAGATACACCCACTGGGTTCATTTCTGTGGGGGACAGGAGAGCAGCTCAGAGTGGGACATTCAGAGTGTGAGATGCTCAGAGGCTATTGTCTGGGACTGGGAGGAAGTGCTTAGCCCCCTCCTGTGGGCTGGGCCAGTAACATCCTCAATTCTTTTGGTCAATCCCCCTGAGCCAAGGGCAGCTGTAACTGCTCTTTAGAAAAAAACTGCAAGCTATACCCAACCTGAAACTTCAGTAACTTCCCTTAGGGGGAACTAGAATTGGAATCTCTGGTAGAGACTGAAGAGTTTTGCTTTGAAGCAGAGACTAATTTCTACTCATTGAGTGTCTGACTGAGAGCCCACTAGCCCGAGCTAGACTAGCCTGGGTCCATCCTACAGACTCTCTTCAGAGGAAGACCAGGCACTCTCAGGAGGGAGGTGGAGTAGATGACAAGTGGAGGTGAACCTCAGGAAACCTTGGTCCAACCACAGATCTACCCCTAACTCTAAGCTGAAAGAAGCTGATCATTTACACAGATTGGACCCTCCCATGAGCACAAAGGTCTAGCAGACAGACACAGACACAAACAGTGAACAGAGTAGTAGCCCAAGGCCAGTTACACACAATGTGTGATGGTGACCTGCATATGAAACCCACCCAAAAGGACACAGAACCAACACTGCCGTGGTGGGCTTCAGACCACACTGGAGCTCAACCCAACTAGACACACAAACGGCACATCCAAAGGTGAATCCCAGAAGCTACAGATCCTGCTGGGAACAACCTACAGATCCTGCTGGGCAGCCCCTGTGCAGCATCTCACACATGGTGACAGAGGTTTACCTCTACAGACACTCAGTATAAAGGGTTAACCATTGTGCCACTTAACCATCAAGACATCACAAGACTGCACCTCCACAGCAGTTTGCATACGATGGTGAGGTTTGAGCCTCACAGTCAGCCAACCTACGAGGGTCGATCCCACCTACAAAAGGGCCAATGGTACTCAAGACTCAATTACAGCAGGAGGGCCACAACAAAGCACACATGAGAGATTCCTAGAACAAGGAGATCAAGGAGACTGCACCATTTGGTCCCACAGGACACCAACTACCTAAGGGCACTCCACCAATACTGTAAGTCATAGAAGCTCTATTTAATAGAGGGAAACAAACACAAAGAGACAGCCACAATAGGAGAACAAAAAAGGCCCAAATTAAAGAACAGGAGCAATCCTCAGAAAAAGAGCTAAATGAAATGAAGGCAAGGGATAAAGAATCTGTTTGAAGAAATAATGACTGAAAACTTCCCTAGCCTGGTGAAAGAAAATGCCATAAAACTCTAGGAAGCACAAAGAGTCCCAATCAAAATGAACCAAAACAGACACATCAAGACACATAAAACTTAAAATGTCCAAGACTAAAGACAAAGAAAGAATCATAAAGGGAGCAGGAGAGAAACTATCAGTTACCTACAAGGAAGTTCTCCTAAGGCTGTAAGCTGATTTCTCAACAGAAACACTTCAGGCCAGAATGGAATGGCATAAAATATTCACAGCAATAAAAAGCAAGGACCTGCAACTAAGACAGCTCTACCCAGAAAGGCTGTCATTTAAAATGGAAGAAATAAAGAGCTTCATAGAAAAAAAAAGGCTAAAGGAGTTTATTACCACCAACCCAGCACTGCAAGAAATGTTAAAGGGACTGTTGTAAGAAGGAATACATATAGAGAGGAACAAAGACATAAAGAAAAAAATGGCAATAAATAAGTACCTATCAATAACAAATTTAAATGTAAATGGATTAAATGCTCCAATCAAAAGACACAGTGTAGCTAAATAGATAAGAAATGAATTATAGGTATAGCCTCAGAGGCCAACCCCAAAACACTGCCACTCAGCGGTTGAGCCACAAACTGACTCTTAGGTGAACACAAATTAAGGCAGTCTGGATCAAAAATATGGCCTGCTTTAAAATCAGGACTGTGATTTACAACACGGAGGAACAGTGTATCGCAGGGAAATTCAACACTCTCCTGAATACCTGGCAGGACTAAGGCGAGCCAGGCTGAAGAGTAGAAGATTCGAAAGACCTTCACTACCGCAAATTTTTTTTTCTTTTTTTGCCTTTTAACTAAGAAACCATTTTTTTCTTTTTCTTCTTTTTCCATCACCTGATTTTACCCTTTTAATTACTACATTTTTATTTTTAACCAGTATTATTACTGCTACCATTTTACCATTTTTTAAAGTGCCATTTTATTTTCTCTTTTTTAAAAATTTTGGGAGTAGTGTTCTCCATTCTATTTTCATCGTTTCTTTAGCATCAATTTTCCCTACCACAATTTTACCTCTATGCTAAAACCCTCTTCCTCACTTTTCCCCTTTTGGTGTCCTGTTTCTCTTACCCTATTCCTGCTTTAGATTTTCCCTAGTCCGTCTTTTTACCCCCTGTCTAATTTCACCCTACTTATATCTCCTATTTCCAATCCACTGCTCTAAATCCTTATACACCTATCCCTTATCTTTCTTCACTATCCAAACATTTTTTTCTCTTATCTTTCTATTGTTTTCTTGCTGTTTGCTTGATTGTTGAATATATTGTTTTTTTTGTTTGTCTGTGTTTTTTTTTTTTTTGCTTGTTTTGTTTTGTGTTTTTTTTTTTCTTTTTTAGGACTGGTTGTAAGGTTGTTTTTCTTTTTCTTTTTTTCTGCTGGTTTTTCCCCTCCCTCCCCTCCCCCACCCCCTGGCTATTTTTGTGCTTCTGTTTTCCCTTGCCTCTCTTGATATCATTGTTTGTTTGTAATTTGCATTCATCTCCAGGGATCTGTTGCTGGAATTTGTTTGGATTAGTGGCAGTTCTATCGGAGTTTTCTCCACATACAAATAGTCTCTTCCTGTCTTCTACTTCATTCTCTCTTTTCACTCTTTTTTTTTCTTTTTTCCCCCTCTTTTTTTCCCAATTTCATTTTTGCACTTCCTTTTTGTTTTTTTTTCTTATTTTTCTTTCTTTTTCTTTTTTCTCTTTTCTCTTTTTCTCTTCTTTCTTCCTTATCCCCTAATTCTCTTAATTCGGTGGTCACCTTTATTTGGGGTTATTAATATCGTGAATATATTTGTGTTCAGTGCCTGGTACGTTGTGCCTTGTTGTGTTGTATTTTGTGCCTTTAAATCAACGCAGCAGATCCAAGCAACAGCAGCCTCCTGATCACCACACCCTCTGTCTGAGGAACAGCAGCTGTACGTGAAGCCTCCCCCCAACAGCCAGAAGAGCCACCACAGCTGTGAACAGCACCCACCAGAGGAGCTGCTGCCAACTGAGGAGCAGCTGCTACTGAAACCACCCAAGGAGCAACCACAGCCCAAGGAGCCACTGCCACCCAGGGAGCAGCCACTGAACGACTCAACATCTACATATGTCAGTGAGATCAAACATGGGTAGGCAAAGAAACCCCCAAAGGAAAGAAAAGGAGGACTCGCCAGAAAAGCAGCTAAGTGAGACAGAGGCATGCAACATGACAGAAAAAGAATTCAGAAAATTCTAGAGTGCATAAACCGGATGAAGGAAAAAATCAACAACATATGCAAGAAGCAAGAAGAAACAGATGAAAAAATCAACAGCTTAAGCAAGAAGCAAGAAGAAACAGATGAAAAAGTCAATAACTAATGCAAGACCCAAGAAGAAATGAAGAGAGATATAGCTGCAATAAAAAACACCATTGAAAGCATCAACAGTAGACTAGGAGAAGCGGAGGACCGAATTAGTGGATTAGAAGGAAGCAAAACACACCCAAACTGTACTTCAATTGCAGAAAAAAATTAAAAGACAGGAGGAGAGTCTAAGGGAGCTTTGGGACAACATGAAACGAAAGAACATATGAATAACAGGGGTGCCAGAACAACAGAAAGAGGAACGAGGATTAGAAAACCTATTCGAAGAAATAATATAAGAAAACTTCCCTGAGGTGGGGAAGAAAAAAGTCACACAAGCCCAGAGAGTCCCAAACAAGGTGAACCCAAAAAGACCCACACCAAGACACATCATAATTACCATGGCAAATGTTCAGGACAAAGAGAGAATCTTACAGGCTGCAAGAAAGAGACGGAAAGTTACATACAAGGGATCTCCCATTAGATTACAAATGATTTCTCAACAGAAACACATCAGGCCAGAAAAGAATGGATGGAAATTTACAAAGTGATGCAAAGCAAAGGACTGAATCCAAGAATACTCTATCCAGCAAGGCTATCATTCAAAATTGAAGGGGAAATAAGAAGCTTCACAGACAAAAAAAGGCTAAGGGAGTTTATCACCACCAAGCCAGCAATGCAAGAAATGCTAAAGGGACTGGTGTGAGAAGAAGAAATAAAAAGCTCAGAAAGAAAACAGCCACACACAAAAAAAGAAATGGCTACAAACAAGTACCTTTCAATAATAACTTTAAATGTAAATGGACTAAATGCTCCAACCAAAAGACATCGAGTGGCTGAATGGATAAAAAAATCATGACCCATACATTTGCTGTCTACAAGAGACCCACCTCATTAGAAGGGACTCACACAGACTGAAAGTGAAGGGATGGAAAAATATCTTTCAGGCAAATGGAAATGAAAAGAAAGCTGTGGTAGCAATACTTATATCGGACAAAATACACCTCAAAGTGAAGGCCATAACAAGAGATAAGGAAGGCCACTTCATAATATTAAAGGGATCAATACAACAAGAAGATATAACCCTGGTAAACATATATGCACCCAATGCAGGAGCACCCAAATACATAAAAAAACTCCTGGAAGATATCAAAGGAGAGATCGACAACAATACAATCATAGTAGGGGACTTTAATACACCATTGACATCACTGGATAAATCCTCTAGACAAACAATCAGCAAAGAAACAGCAATCCTAAATGACTCACTAGATCAGATGGACTTAATTGACATCTTCAGAACACTTCACCCCAAAGCCACGGAATATACATTCCACTCAGATGCTCATGGGACAGATGCAAAAATAGACCACATATTGGGCCACAAGCAAAGTCTCCCCAAATTCAAGAAGATTGAAATCATACCAAGCGTCTTCTCAGACCACAAGGGCATAATATTAGAAATAAACTACAATAAAAACAACCCAAAATACTCAAACACTTGGAAGCTGAATAGCATGTTATCAAATATTGATTGGGTTAACAATGAGATCAAAGAAGAAATTAAAAACATCCTGGAAACTAATGACAATGAAAACACAACAATCCAAAACCTATGGGACACAATGAAAGCAGTCCTGAGGGGGAAGTTTAGAGCTCTACAGGCCTATCTCAAAAAACAAGAAAAAATGGTAGGAAATCATTTAACTCTACAACTCAAAGAATTAGAAAGAGAGCAACAAGAAAATCCCAGAGTGAGCAGAAGGAAGGAGATAATAAAGATTAGAGCAGAAATAAATGACATAGAGACCAAAAAAACAATACAGAAAATCAATGAAACCAAGAGCTGGTTCTTCGAAAGGATAAACAAGATTGACAAACCTCTAGCCAGGCTCACCAAGAAGCAAAGAGAGAAGACCCAAATAAACAAAATCAGAAATGATAGAGAAGAAATAACAACAGACCCTTCAGAAATAAAAATGATTGTTAAAAAATACTATGGACAGCTCTACTCCAACAAACTAGACAACCTGGAGGAAATGGACAAATTCCTAGAAAAATACAACATTCCAAAACTCAATCAGGAAGAATCTAAAAATCTCAATAGGCCAATAACTATGGAAGAAATTGAAGCAGTCATCAAAAAGCTTCCAGCAAACAAAAGCCCAGGACCAGACGGCTTCACAGGGGAGTTTTACCAAACATTCAAGGAAGAACTAAAACCTATCCTCCTCAGACTACTACAAAATATTCAAGAGGAAGGAACACTTCCCAGCTCATTCTATGAAGCCAGCATCACCCTAATACCAAAATCAGGTAAAGACAACACAATGAAAGAGAATTACAGGCCAATATCCCTCATGAACATAGATGCCAAAATCCTCAACAAAATCTTAGCAAATCGGATCCGGCAGTACATAAGAAAGATCATACACCATGACCAAGTAGGATTTATCCCAGGGATGCAAGGATGGTACAATATACGCAAATCAATAAACGTGATACATCACATAAACAAATTGAAAGAAAAAAACCACATGGTCATATCAATTGATGCAGAAAAAGCATTTGACAAAATCCAACACCCATTTTTTATAAAAACTCTCAGCAAGGTGGGAGTAGAAAGAACACACCTCAACATAATAAAAGCCATATATGACAGGCCCACAGCCAACATCATACTCAATGGACAAAAACTAACACCATTTCCCCTAAGAACAGGAACAAGACAGGGATGCCCACTCTCACCCCTTCTGTTCAACATAGGACTGGAAGTATTAGCCATTGAAATTAGGCAAGAAGAAGAAATAAAAGGCATCCAAATTGAAAAAGAGGAAGTAAAACTGTCCTTATTTGCAGATGACATGATATTATACATACAAAACCCTAGAGACTCCATCAAAAAGCTACTAGACTTAATACATGAATTTGGCAATGTAGCAGGATACAAAATTAACCCCAAGAAATCTAAGCCATTTCTATACACCAATAGGGATCTTGCAGAAAGAGAGATTATAAAAACAATCCCATTTACCATTGCACCAAAAAAATTAAGCTACCTAGGAATAAACATAACTAAAGAGGTAAAAGACCTCTACTCAGAAAACTACAGGACGTTGAGAAAAGAGATAGAGGAAGAAATAAACAGATGGAAGAACATACCGTATTCATGGATTGGTAGAATCAACATAATTAAAATGTCCATACTACCCAAAGCAATCTATAAATTCAACGCACTTCCCATTAAAATACCAATGGCCTACTTCAAAGATCTAGAACGAACTCTCCAAAAATTCATCTGGAATAAAAAAAGACCCCGAATAGCTGCAGCAATCCTGAGAAAGAACAAAGTAGGTGGGATCTCAATACCAGATATCAAGCTGTATTACAAAGCCACTGTTCTCAAAACTGCCTGATACTGGCACAAGAACAGACATATAGATCAATGGAATAGAATAGAGAGCCCAGAAATCAGCCCGAACCAGTATGCTCAATTAATATTTGACAAAGGAGGGAAGAACATACAATGGAGCCAGGATAGTCTCTTCAATAAATGGTATTGGGAAAATTGGACAGATATATGCAAGAAAATGAAACTAGACCACCAACTTATACCATACACAAAAATAAACTCAAAATGGATAAAGGACTTAAATGTACGATAGGAAACCATAAAAATTCTAGAAGAATCTAAAGGCAACAAAATCTCAGACATATGCCGAAGCAATTTCTTCACTGATACAGCTCCTAGGGCACTTGAAACTAAAGAGAAAATGAACAAATGGGACTACATCAAAATAAAAAGCTTCTGCACAGCAAAAGAAACCATCAACAAAACAACAAGAAAACCTACTGCGTGGGAAAACATATTTGCCAATGTCATATCTGATAAGGGCCTAATCTCCAAAATTTATAGGGAACTCATACAACTTAACAAAAGAAAGATAAACAATCCATTCAAAAAATGGGCAAAGGACCTAAATAGACACCTTTCAAAAGAGGACATTCAGAAAGCCAAGAGACATATGAAAACATGCTCAAAGTCACTAATCATCTGAGAGATGCAAATCAAAACAACAATGAGGTACCATCTCACACCTGTCAGAATGGCTATCATCAACAAATCAACAAACAACAAGTGCTGGAGAGGATGTGGAGAAAAAGGAACACTCGTGCACTGCTGGTGGGAATGCAGACTGGTGCAGCCACTATGGAAGACAGTATGGAGTTTCCTCAAAAACTAAACATGGAACTCCCATTTGACCCTTTGATCTCACTTCTAGGAATATATCCCAAGAAACCAGAAACACCAATCAGAAAGGATATATGCACCCATATGTTCATAGCAGCACAATTCACCATAGCTAAGATCTGGAAACAGCCTAAGTGCCCATCAGTAGATGAATGGATTAGAAAACTGTGGTACATCTACACGATGGAATACTATGCTGCTGTAAAAAAGAAGGAACTCTTACCATTTGCAACGGCATGGATGGAACTGGAGAGCATTATGCTAAGTGAAATAAGCCAGTCAATGAAGGAAAAATACCACATGATCTCACTCATTCATGGATAATAGAGACCATTATAAACTTTTAAACAATAATAGATACAGAGGCAGAACTGCCTCAAACGGATTGTCAAACTGTAGTGGGAAGGCCAGGGAGGATTGGGGGCCAGGAGGGAGGGGGGTAAGAGATAAACCGAAGGTCTTGTATGCATGCATATAAGCATAACCAATGGACATAAGACACTGGGGGGTAGGGGAGGCCAGGGGATTGTCAAGGGCGGAGGAAAAAAAAGGACACATATGTAATACCCTTTGTAATACTTTAAGCAATAAAAAAATAAAATAAAAAGAAACAAAGAGAGGACCCAAATAAATAGAATCAGAAATGAAAGTAGCAAAGTAACAACTGACATCACGGAAATACAAAGGATTTTAGTAAAATATTATCAACAACTATATGGAAACAAAAAAGTGATTTGAAATGGACAAAATCATAGTAACATACAATCAGGAACAAGCGGAATAACTGAACATACCAATAACAACTGATGAAATAGAAGCAATAATTAAAAACTCTCAGCGACAAAAGTCTTGGACTTTATGGCTTTGCAGGCAAATTTTACCAAACATTCAAGAAATACCACCTATCTTGCTCAAAGTATTCTAAAAAATTCAAGAGGAGGAAAGATTCTGAAGCTCTTCTTACAAAGCCAACATTATCCTAATATCATCACTGGATAAGACACAACAAAGAAAGAAAATTATTGGCCAATATCTCTTAGTAACATAATAGCAAATCGGATCCAGAAATAGAATAAAAAGACCATATATTCATGTCCAAGAGAGATATATTCTGTGAGTAGAAGGTTGGTACAATATTTGCATATCAATAAATGTCATACATGACAAAAGCAAAAGTTAAGATAAAAACAACATGGTCATATCAATAAATGCAGAAAAAACCTTCAATAAAATCCAGCACCATCTATAATAATAAAAGCATAATATGCTAATTAGACCTGATGAGCTTCCGGACGAAGCCAAGGCTGCAAGGGAAGCCCGGGGGGTCCTGGGTGCCTGCCAGGGGCCAGAGGGAAGCCTGGGTCCCAGGTGCCAGAGGGAAGCCAGTGCCGGCAGCTGGGGGAAAGAAGGCCTACTCTTGCACCAATTTCGTGCATCAGGCCTCTAGTTTTATAATAAAAACTCTCAGCAAAGTGGGAATAGAGGGATCATACCTTAACATAATAAACGCTATATATGACAAACCCACAGCTAACATTATACTCAATGGGCAAAAGCTAAAAGCATTTCCCTTAAGATGAGGAACAAGTCCGGGATGTCTGCTTTCCTACTCTTATTCAGCACAGTACTAGAAGTTTTAGCTATAGTAATCAGACAAGAAGAAATAGAAGGCATCAAAATTGGAAAAGAGGAAGTAAAATTATAATTATTTGCAGATGACATGATATTGTACATAGAAAACCCTAAAGACTTCAACAAAACTACTATATTTAATAAATAAATTCACAGAAGTTGCAGGATACAAAATCAATATCCAGAATTCGATGGCATTTTTATATACCAATAATGAACTCTCAGAAGGAGACACTTAAAAAACCATCCTGTTTACTATTACAACAAAATAAATAAATAGGAATAAATTTTACCAAGGAGGTAAAAGATCTGTATATGATATAGAAGAAAAAAATTAAGGAAGACATAAGTAGAAGCATATATCATGTTCATGGCTGGAAGACTTAACATCATTAAAACATCCATTACACCCACAGTGACCTATAGATTCAACACAATCCATATTAAAATATCAATGGCATATTTCACAGACCTAGAAAAAATATTCCCCAAATTTATATAGAACCAAGGAAGACCCTGAATAGCCACAGCAATCTTGAGAAAAAAGAATAAGATGGGAGGTACCACAATACTGGATATCAAATTCTACTACAAGGCCATTATAATCCAAATAGCCTGTTACTGGCATAAGAACAGGCATATAGGCCAATGGAACAGAATGGAGAATCCAGAAATAAACCCCTACCTTTAAAAGAGCATTCAGTGGAATAAACCAGTCTCTTCAATAGATGGTGTTGGAAAAATAGGACAGATAAATGCAAAAAAATGAAACTAGATCACCATCTTACACCACACACAAAATAAACTCAAAATGGATAAAGGACTTAAATGTATGACAGGAAGCCATATGGTAAAAGTCTTAGAAGACTCCATAGGCAGCAAAATATCAGACATATATCGTAGCAATATCTTTACCGACACAGCTCCTAGGGCAATGGAAACTAAGGAGAAAATAAATGGGACTGCATCAAAATAAAAAGCTTCTGCACAGCAAAAGAAACCATTAACAAAACAATAAGAAAGCATGAAAGAACATACCAGTATTTGCCAATGTTATCTCCGATAAGGGCCTAATTTCCAAAATTTATAGGGAACTCATACAACTTAACAAAAGGAAGATAATCCAATCAAAAAATGGGCAAAGGACTTAAATAGATACTTTTCTAAAGAGGACATACAGAAGGCCAAGAGACATATGAAAACATGCTCTAAGTCACTCATTATCCAAGAGATGCAAATCAAAATGACAAGGAGGTACCATCTCACACCTGTCAGAATGGCTATTATCAACAAATGACAAGTGCTGGCGAGTATGTAGAGAAATAGCCTATTAACTGCTGGTGGGAATGCGGACTGGTGCAGCCACTGTGGAAAATGGTATGGTGTTTCCTCAAAAAACTAAAAATGGAACTCCCATTTGTCCCAGTAACCCCACCTCTAGGAATATATCCCAAGAAACCAGGAACACCAATCAGAAAGGATATATGCACCCCTATATTCATAGCAGCACAATTTACAATAGCTAAGATTTGGAAACAGCCTAATTGCCCATCAACAGATGAGTGGATTAAAAATCATTGGTACCTCTACACAATTGAATACTACACTGCTGTAAAAAAAAGAAAGAACTCTTACCATTCATTACAGTATGGATGGACCTGGAGAGCATTATGCTAAGCAAAATAAACCAGTCGGAGAAAGATAAATATCACATGATCTCACTCATTTGTGGAATATAATGAACAACATAAATAAAAATAGATCCAGAACTAGAGAAGCATGGAACAAATCGTCAAACCTCAGAGTGAAGGCAGGGGAGGGTGGGGTGGGTGTAAGAGATAAACGGAAGGACTTGTATGCATGCATATAAGCATAACCAGTGGACACAGACACTAAGGGGGTGAGGGCATGTGCTGGAAGGGTGGGAGTGTCCAGGGAGAGGTCAATCGGGTAAAAAGGAGACTTATTACATAATACTTTATATAACAAAGAATTTTTAAAAAGTAATGGATTAAAGTCTGTAATGTGAAATAAATCTCCAATTTAAATTGCATTCATAGAGGGGATAAATGGTTATAGACGAAGTTGACTTACAGTGGTGAACACACAATACAGTGTTCAGATGATGTGTTTTGGAATTGTGTACCTGAAACCTGTATAATTTTAATTTTGTCAGTGTTACCCCAATAAATTCAATAAAAAGGTGGGAAAATAAAAAAATTTAAAAAAGAAATCAACTTCTGCAGGAAGAATTGTTTATTTATCCTAAGTTATAACTGGTCACAATTTTATTTTATATCCTTTTTAATATACACATTGGGCCACATTAATTTTCCACTGAGCCAAACCGGTTTCGGCAAGGGCCACATTCATCTTCTATGATAGAATGTAAGTCAAGACTATACATATGAGCTCAGCAGACATGGCTCAGTGGTTAAGTGTTGACCTATGAACCAGAAGGTCATGGTTTAATTCCCAGTCAGGGCACATGCTTGGGTTGTGGGCTTGATCCCCAGTAGGGGCGTGCAGGAGGCAGACAATCAATGATTCTCTCTCATCATTGATGTTTCTATCCCTCTCTCTCTCTCCCTTCCTCTCTGAAATCAACACACACACAAAGACTACATATGAGATGTCTAGAAGGAGCACCCAAATAAGATCCCATTTTGGACAATTAGAACAGAAATTGCATTATGTATGGGAGGGTCTTAGACTCACCTTTACTGAAGAATGTGCTAACCATAAAGCCAAAGAATATTGAAGCAATGGCATAACACATGAAAAAGACAAAGATGAAGCTAGAGTCACTGTAGCGGAAAATTGGCTCATTGAAAATCTACAATAAAACAATAAGACAATTTAAGGCACACCATAAGGACTGTCACATAAACACAAGGGAAGAAGGAGAAAATGAAGGCCCGAAAGAAACAGATCACATTACTCAGTTACTGAAGCTTAATTTGTGGGAAAGTTAACTAAATAACTTATTTCTTACAGAAGGGTTTCTGGTGTTTTTTCCCCTTGGAGATTCAACAGCCTATGAGTCTCCATAGTGGAGACAATATAAGCCATATTTCATCTTCCTGAGACCAATCAGTCCACACTTGAGAGGAATGACTTTATCCCTCTCAAAGGATAGCTGCAGCAGGCTACAATCTTGGAAGAAGATATCCAATATAGCAGACATGAACCACATTAGCTACTGAGCACTCAGAAGGTAGCTTATGTAAATATCATTTAATTTTAATTATTTTTATTTAAATTAAAAAACAAATACAGTGTCCAGTACACATTAGGTACTTCTAATGATGATATTGCATATGAATTGAGATGTGCTTTAAATATAAAACACAGACTGCAGTTTGAAGACAGTACAAAAAAGAATGTAAAATAAAATATCTTAATTTTCAAATAGATTGCAGGTTGATATATTTTGTATATATTGAGTTAAATTAAATATATTATTAAAATAATTTCACCTGTTCTTTCTATTCTTTAAAATGTATAGTGGCTACTAAAGATTTAATATTTCATAGTAACTCATTAAATATCTATTGGATAGCACAAAATTAGACACTTGCCTTGGCAAAGAATAACACACATATCAAAGAGATAATAATGATATAAAAAAAGAAGACTACGAGGAAATAGGAAGCCCAGATCATCCAGTTTCTAAGTCCAATTATGAGTTGGTAGTCCTGTAGGAAAGTCAACACAAATCAAATATAACATATAACAGTAATTCATAGTGCTTTCACATACATTTTAAAATTAAATTCCCATAAAATCCTATATAAATAGGTAATATCTCTATTTTGTGCATGAGAAGAAGCAATGCTCAAAGTCAAGTATGTTGGTCAAAATTATGGAGTTAGTAAGGACAGTATTAGCATTATAGGATATTTCTCCTTATTTCAGACATCTTTTTCAGTACTATACTTAGTATGGGACCAAAATGGAAAGCATTTCAAATTAAACTTTGAAATATTAAGATCTCTTTTATATTATAGTATACTTTCTGGAATATTAGAGAAATGTGTCTATGTTTTTTATTTTAAAAATCCAATTGTAAGTTAGAAGTTAGTTATACTTCTTATGCTTGTTTCTTGTAGACAATGTGGCCTTTTCTCCGCCTCTGGCTGCTCTCAATATATTCTCTTTGTCTTTGGTTTTCAGCAGTTTAAATATAATTATGTCTAGGTGTATATGTGTGTGTGCGTGTGCGTGCATGTGTGCGTGCATGTGTGTGTGTGTGTGTGTGTGTGTGTGTGTGTGTGTGTGTGTAGTGTTGTATTTATCCTGCTTTGTGTTCTCTGAGCTTCTTCAATTTGTGGTTTGATACGTACCACTGATTTTGGAAAAAACTCTCTGACATTACTTCTTTTTAAAATTTATCTTTATTGTTGAAAGTATTACAGATGTTCCCTTTTCCTCCCCATTGATACCCTCCTTCCCACTTCCAACCTCCCTCCAGGCCATTACCTCACTATTGCCTGTGTCCAAGGGTTATGCATAAATGCATATAAATTCTTTGGTTAATGTCTTTCCACTCCCCACCTCCGCTCTGAGAATCATCTGTTGCATGCTTCCATGTCTCTGGATCTATTTTGTTTGTCAGTTTATTTTGTTCATTAGATTCCACATATAAGAGAGATCATGTGATATTTGTCTTTTTCTCACTAGCTTACTGGTATTTCACTTAGCATAATACTCTGCACATTAGCTATTCTCTCATATCTTCTTAGAGGGATTCCAATTATGTACATGTTATACCATTTAATATTGTCCTACGCTTTTTGTATGCTTTTTTCTGAATTTTTAAATTTTGTTTTCTCTTTAAGTTTGTATAATTTCAACTGTTTTATTCAATTCTCTGATTCTTTCCTCATCAAGGTCAAATGTACTGATGAGTCTGTCAAAAGCATTCTTCATTTTTGTTAGCATAATTTTACTTCTATCATTTTCCTTTAACTCCTTATAGTTTTTCTCTCTCTGATAGCATTAACTGTATGATCTTACATGTTTTCTACTGTGCAGAAAAGAGCTAACAAAGGAGGCTTGAGACGATTAGGAAGTCGTGTTTGCAAGGTCAATTTTTCTAGGCTTTTCCTGTGTCATTTCCTCTTATGATCTATCTATGGGTATTTACTACACCAATCTAAGAAATTCCAGATGTGAGTATAACTATATGCTAAGTCCCACTGCATTTCAGAAAATGGGGGTGGTCTTGATGCTGGAAACATATACCTTTCCCTTTAGAGCCTTTAAATTACTAACCATAATAATTTTAAATTCCTCGTCTGATATTTCCAACATCTCTGTCTTATCTGAGTCTAGTTCTGGTAACTAATTTGACTCATTGGACTGTCACTTCTTAATTTTTGATGTGCTTTGTAATTTTGTGTTGTTGAAACCCAGACATGTTATCTAGGGCTGTAGCTATCAAGGTAAATAGACTGAAAGAGTGGGAATTTAAGTTAATTTAGTTAGGTGGTGAACTGTGTTTGAGGTTCCTAGGTACTACAGACTGCAAATTCCCCCAGTGACCTCCTTGCCTTCAGGATTTTCCCTTTTGTGGCTTCCCAGAGATGGTTTGCCTCTGCAATTCTGCCAGTTTGAAAAATTAGAAAGTTTCATCACTTTCTGTTCTATATTTGCTGTTACTGGGATGTAATTTGCTGCCACTAGGCATAACATCTACCTACCAATGCTGAATATGTAGACATAGTCTAAGTCTCCATTTAGAAGAACTCCATAGGCATAAAAATATCTTTACAGACACTTTATCAGAGAATAATTGGGATTACCTTCAATCTTTTTTCTTTTTCTGACACAAGGGTTCGCATGGTGGAAAGTACAGTTGGAGAGAACATAAGTATGAACATCAAAGGGAGGAAGCCATTAAGGCTCAAAATTAACCTGTCTTCAGAATAAGCTGGATGTGGAAATCTCTGTATAAGAACACTAATGCCATCAAAC
This sequence comes from Myotis lucifugus, assembly GCF_000147115.1. Taxonomy (NCBI): domain Eukaryota; kingdom Metazoa; phylum Chordata; class Mammalia; order Chiroptera; family Vespertilionidae; genus Myotis; species Myotis lucifugus. The sequence continues at coordinate 492,408 of NW_005871400.1, read as the reverse complement.
AGCTTCTGGGCAGCACGGCCCCCATGGTACAGCATGATAGCCTTATCTAAGGCGTGCTGCACAGCCAGGAACCCTTCTGTGATGTACCCTGCATGACAAAGCAGTGTCAAATAAAACAGACTGAGGGACAGCTCAGACGAACAAGGCAATTCAAGTAAGTCATAACTTGTCATCTACAGAACATAAATTTAATGTTGTACCAAGGCCAACTGAACATAATTACTCTGAGAACATATCAGTTTTGGCACTAAAGGGATACTTTAAAAAAAAAAAGATCTTATTGTTTAAAGTATTACATATGTCCCCTTTATTCCCCAGCCCAGGCCCCCACAACCCTATTGTCTGTCTATTCGTTATGCTTATATGCATACAAATTATTTTGTTGTTCTCTTTTCCCCCCTCACCCACTCCCATCTTCCCTTGCCTTCCCTCTAGGTTTGACTTTTTCAGCTGAAACTGATTTATATCTTCTGAAAACTACGTATATTAAAGGAAAGCAGTAGTAGATTTGCTGAATGCAATTTAGTTTTATTAAAAATGCAGCTTTAGCCATAACCAGTTTGGCTCAGTGGATAGAGCATTGGCCTGCGGACTGAAGGGTCCCAGGTTCGATTCTGGTCAAGGGCATGTATGTTGGTTATGGGCACATCCCTGGCGGGAGGTGTGCAGGAGGCAGGTGATCAATGTTTCTCTCTCATCGATGTTTCTAACTCTCTATCTCTCTTCCTTCCTCTCTGTAAAAAATCAATAAACTATATTTTTAAAAATGCAGCTTTAATAAAACATTGGTGAATGAAGACTTGGAAATGTAGTAAAAGAACTAAAACTCAGAATGACAGCTATATTCTAGTGCAGTGGTTCTCAACCTTCCTAATGCCGAGACCCTTTAATACAGTTCCTCATGTTGTGGTGACCCCCAATTTCATTGTTACAAATTGAACATAATTAAAGCATAGTGATTCATCACAAAAACAATATGTAATTATATATGTGTTTTCCGGTGGTCTTAGGCGACCCCTGTGAAAGGGTTGTTTGACCCCCAAAGGAATCGTGACCCACAGGTTGAGAACCACTGTTCTAGTAATGCAGGATGGCCCCAAGGAACATGGTCTCACTGAAACCAAGTTAGCCAAACAACTAAAAGGCAGCTAAAGCTTTAATTTTAGAGAGAAACCAAGATAGTGGCATAGGTAAACACCAGAGATTGCTGCCGTGCACAACCACTTCAAAAATACAACTAAAAGACGGAAGGGACATCATCCAGAACCACAGGAAGGCTGGCTGAGCGGAAATTCTACAAATAGAAGGAAAGAGAAAAGCATACCGAGACTCAGAGGAGGTGCTGTGCGGAAGTAAAATACAGAGGTACAGAGGCGCAGGTGGAGAGGGTTGGTGGCTGAGGACATGGTTGTCTTTTTCAATCGGGAGGGAGTCTCAAGCTCTGAGCTCCAGTTCCAGGTGAGTCTCTGGGGACCCAGACTCATACAGGAGAAACTGGAATGTCTGGCATCGGTCGGAACTCGAGGGCAGCTTTCTCTCGGGGGTGCTTGCAGCGATTGCTGGGACACAGAAGCAGGGCCTCTGAGGGCAGGACTGAGAGCAGCCATAACTGCTCGCTCTACTCTGTTGATCCCTTGGGACCCCGCCCTGCCCAAGCCACAGAGGCTTTTGCATATGAAAGTCCTGGACCTTTGCATTCAGATAATTACCTAACAAATTGCAGCTGGCCCAAGGCCCCAGGGCAACTTGCATTGTGTTACAGCTGGCTCCTGCTGGATAGCCTCAGGCAGAGGATAGATTAGCACCTCCTTAGAGATCCAGGAGCCAGTGTGCCAGGTGGTCAGAGTGGGACCATCCAGATTGCAGCTCCTCGGATTCATAAAGGACACACTCAGGGGGCAGACTCAGTGAGCACCAAAGCCCCACTGAAGCAAGTCTTGCCCCGGAGGGGTTTCTCCAGCACAGAAGTTCTCCCACTGCAGACACAGCTGATTCTCACAGCCAATTGGCGTGGAGGTCAATTCCTCCCAGTGTTACCTACAACAATCAAGGCTTAACTACAACAAGACTGTGCACAAAGCCCACAAGGGGGTGCACCAAGAGTGTCTACCTCAGGTAATTGGGGAGGCTGAGCCACTGGGCCCTATAGGACACCTAGTACAGAAACCACTCTATCGACACAGCGAAGCATAAAAAAATGTGGAGACAAACAGGACACAAATGACAGAAATAGAGGAAAGCAAACTACTGGATATAGAGTTCAAAACCACACTTTAAGGTTTTTCAAGAATTTTCTAGAAACTGCCAATAAGTTTAGTGAGACCCTCAAGAAATCTAATGATACCCTCGAGGTTGTGATAAAGAACCAACTAGAAATTAAGCATACACTGACTGAAAGAAAGAATATTAAACAGACTCCCAACAGCAGACTAGAGGATCGCAAGAATCAAGTCAAAGATTTGAAACACAAAGAAGCAAAAAACACCTAACTGGAAAAGCAAAATGAAAAAAGAATTTAAAAATATGAAGATAGTGTAAGGAGCCTCTGGGACAACTTCAAGCGTACCAACATCCGAATTATAGGGGTGCCAGAAGAAGAGAGAGAGCAAGATATTGAAAACCTATTTGAAGAAATAATGACAGAAAACTTCCCCTGCCTGGTCAAAGAAATAGACTTACAAGTCCAGGAAGCACAGAGAATCTCAAACAAAAGGAATCCAAAAAGGACCACACCAAGACACATCATAATTAAAATGCCAAGAGCAAAAGACAAAGAGAGAATCTTAAAAGCAGCAAGAGAAAGACAGTCAGTTACCTACAAGGGAGTACCCATATGACTGTCAGCTGATTTCTCAACAGAAACTTTGCAGGCCAGAAGGGAGTGGCAAGAAATATTCAAAGTGATGAATACCAAGAACCTACAACCAAGATTACTTTATCCAGCAAAGCTATCATTCAGAAGTGAAGGTCAGATAAAGAGCTTCACAGATAAGGAAAAGCTAAAGGAGTTCATCACCACCAAACCAGTATTATATGAAATGATGAAAGGTATCCTTTAAGAAGAGGAAGAAGAAAAAGGTAAAGATACAAATTATGAACAACAAATACACATCTATCAACAAGTGAATCTAAAAAATCAAGTGAATGAATAATCTGATGAACGGAATAAACTTGTGATTATAATAGAATCAGGGGCATAGAAAGGGAGTGGACTGACTATTCTTGGGGGGTAGAGGGGTGCGGGGGACGCAGGAAGAGACTGAACAAAAATCATGTACCTATGGATGAGGACTGTGGGGGGTGGTGAGGACGGAGGGTGGGGTGGGAACCAGGTGGAGGGGAGCTATGGGGGGAAAAAGAGGAACAACTGTAATAATCTGAATAATAAAGATTTAATTTTAAAAAAGACAAAAAAATAAAGCTTTAATTTTATTTTCTTCTACTAATTTTTAAGTTTGGAATTCAGGTAACTAATTTTAGACTTTTCTGTGTTTATAATATGAACTAGAGGCCCAAAGCACAAAAATATGAAGCACTTGGGTGGGGGGGGGTCCCTCAGCCTGGCCTGTGCCCTCTCGCAGTCTGGGACCCCTCGGGGGATGTCCACCTGCTGGCTTAGCCTAAGCTGGCAGTCAGACATCCCTCTGGCAGCCCAGGAGCCCTCAGGAGATGTCCACTTGCCATCAGGGAGCAGGCCTAAGCTTCAGTCAGACATCCTTATCGCTGCTGAGGCAGGAGAGGCTCCTGCCATCATTGCTGTACTGGCAGCCATCAGCCTGGCTTGTGGCTGAGCAGAGCTCCCCCTGTGGGAGCGCACTGCCCACCAGGGGGCAGCTCCTGCATTGAGCGTCTGCCCCCTGGTGGTCAGTGTGTGTCATAGTGACTAGTCATTCCCAGTCATTCTGCTATTAGGGTCATTTTGCATATTAACCTTTTATTATAAAGGAGAATAGAGGCCTGGTGCATGGGTGCGGGCCGGCTAGTTTGCCTTGAATGGTGTCCCGGATAAGGGTGGGGGTCCCACTGGGGTGCCTGACCAGCCTGGGTGAGGGGCTGATGGCTGTTTTCAGGCTGGTCAAGCCCCCTGCAGTGGGGACCCTCACCCCATGGAGGTGTGGCTGAAAGGACAGAACAGGACTGATAGCTGTGTCCTTAACCACTCTTCCAAGAAAAAGCCACAGAATGTATCAGTTACTCAGCCTGCCCTTATCTCGGCCAATGGGAAAGTGGGGAAAACTAGCCCAAGGCCAAGAGTATGCTAGCCACCCCCCTGTCTTTGTATAACTAGACCCTAGCTTCACCCTGCTCTTGTGTCACTAGCCCCCGGCCCTCACTCAACCAACCAGAATCGGCCAAATCAGTGGTCAGAGTGTGCCCCCACCCCCCCGACCCCAAGCCCTATAAATTCTTTGTTCTCTTGGAACTTGGGGCTCTCTCTTGCATCCAGTAATGGAGGCAGTGGGGGACCAAGTCCTGGGCTTGAATAAAAGACCCTTTGCTTTTGCATCGGAAAAGGCTCCCTGGTGGTGGATCATTGGGGACCCCGAACTCTGGGCATAACATTTGGGGGCGCATCCGGGATCCCCAAAATCCATGAGGGACCCCGATCCGGGGAGTCTGCCTGACTGCGGTAAGGGTCTGTGTGTTGTCTATTTTGTTTTGTGTATTCTGTCCTGTGTGAGCTCACTTCTGAAATCTGTAATGCCTGAAACGGTCTAGGTGGACGCACTGGGGGACCATGGGCAGGAGGAATCGGGGGACGCCCCGATCCTCCATCTGGAGGGGCGCAGAAACCCCTCGATCTGACACAAGTGGCACGTGGCCATAGTCTAATCTGTAGTTTTGCTTCCGCGGAGTCGGAAGGTTGTTTTGGTTTTGCTTCCATAGAGTTGGAAGACTGTATTTGTCCGTGTTTGTGGTTTTTTTTTTTTCTGTTTTCTGTGGACTTACTGGACGGACGTTATGGGACAGACTCAAACTACTCCTTTAAGCATTATGGTCATTTTAAAATCAAGGGCTGGGCCAAACCTGCTTGCCAGCCTCAGGTGTGGTTTTCCAGAACCGCTGGGAACTTGGGACCTTGAAGCTTACTGAATTCAAATGATAAAAAACTTATGTCTTGCATTTTTGAAGTTTATTCTTGAAAATGTTACTGCTTAAGAAATGCTGAATATTTGACTTGCCAGCTAAAAGTTTAAGGTTCGGATTGAATTGGGAAAAACTGTGTGTTGTGGTAGCGAAATGCCTTTGCTGAATGAATGTCTGGTGAAAGTGTGTGAGTGCGGAGGGAGGGGGCCTGCCCTCTCCTCTCCTTTGTGTGGCTCCACAACTTTGGTCAGGCGGGCATCTGAGTGAGGATCTGTGAAAACAGGTCACCCCCTCCCTTGTCTGTCTCTCGTCACCGATCATCATGGAGTCGGGACAAAGTTTGTTTGTGTGGGACTAGCCAATTTACTATAGAGAAGAGGGACTGGAACTGGTCTGTGTAAAGCGAAAGCTACTTTGTGCTGTCTGGCTATACACATAAGGAAAAACCCTGCTTTAAGGGGAAGACAGTAGAGAACTTTTAATTGCTTTACTCTGAGGTATAATTTTGCTGCATCAGGTTAAAATTTTAAAAATCTAGGATTAATTCAAAGGTACAAGGTTGCAACCCAAAGAAGTTTAACAAAGGCTGGCTAGGTTCCAAGATTGCTTAGTTCTGAGATTGCTTATAAAAAAGCAAGAAAGAAGTCTTTTCAAGTTAACTATTTGCTTAGCAAATTAACAAAGTAGCAAATTTCAAAGAACTTGTTATTTATGGTTTTCTTATCTCTTTGGTGAACAAAAAAGGGGCTTACCTCTCCACATGGCGGAGATATTTACTGCCTGTGACTGTGTTCTGTTTAACTTGCTGTTTTCAGTTATTTATTAGAATCCTCATAGAGGACATAACCTGGTCTTTCCCTTCCTCCCTCATCCAGATTCTGAAAGCATCTGTAACTGGATTTCAGATGGTCTCCAGGCTTTCTGTCTGCAAGAAACCTCCCTATGCACCCGTTATATTTCCAGGCTGACTCTGTGAGGAAAAGCAATGGGCCTGGACTGAGACAAGGTGGGCGGGAGTGTTGGCAGTTAAGTTACTGGCTGCAGACCTAACAGGTCTTATCAATGAACTTCAAGGTCACAAAAAAATAACTAAACACAGTAGTCTCTCTCTGCCCTGGGTTATTCTTTTTAACCCTTCCAATGCTAAATTAGACCAATACCTGTTCTTAGTTTTATCACAAAAGGTCTAGATATATCTTAAGAGTAAAAGTACATTTAAAATATGTTCATAAATATTAATCTAAAATTGCTGTTCACTTTTGGTAATCATTAAAGGATTAAGGTTTCTAAGAATAAAAAAAATTCTAATACGTTAAAAAAACAACTAAACTCCCACTAGAAAAGCGGAGGGGGAACAAAGCTAAAGTCCGCAGCCGCCCTGGTGATTTAGAACTGTTTTGCTAGGCAGACTCAGCTCCTGAGAGCCAGGCCATCAACGCCACCGTCGCCGCCCAGCTCCTGAACCCCCTGCTTGAGTCCATACCACTGCGAAAGGGCAGCGGCTTCTGGGATTTGCTGGGAGACGCTCTGGCTGGGCCCCCGGGAGACCCTAGGTGGAGCAGCTGGCTCACAGGAGGGGCTGATATCCCCTTCTAGTGCACTCCCTTGAAAGAGGCCTGGTTGCTGCTCTGCCACAAAGGGAACTGGTAGAAAGGCAAGAAAGCAGGGCCCTAAGGGTTAACAAAAGGGCACTCTCCCTGGACCTGGGAGCCATCAGGACTTTGAAATTCTCCAAGAGAGGAGGAGTCTGACTCAGAGACTGGCCGAAACCTCATTGGGTTAGAAGAACCGGAGGCTGCATATTGAACTTATAGACTGCAGTTTGCTGGGCAGAGGTCCAAGCCCAGTTATATAGGGGTTAACTACCTGTGGAAAGCAAAAACAACTTTCTCCTATGCCAGAATACATTTTAAGAAAATTGAATGCATAATAGACCAGTAAGCTGGGACAAGTAGAATAGGGAAACTGAGCAGAAATCCTATCTTCCCTAAACCAATGACACTTGGGAGTAAATGCTTTGCATTTGCCTCCCTAAACAAAGGTTAAATCATTTATGTCAATCTGATTAGTGTCATTTGTTGTCCACACCCAGGGACAAATGAAGTTAGAAAATAAGCCTTATTTTGATTAGTTATTTTATTCAGGAGGAGCCAACCGGGTCCCTCCCTGCAACATGAATGATAAAATGTATGTTAAGAAATTTTAAAATTGCTCAAACCTCACTGCCTTGGGTCCAGTTCTGCGTGTGTAAGAAGTGACAGAGTAAAGTTTAGTAGCAGGCCAGAAGAAGAAGCTGGAAAGGCCATCGAAACCACCCAACCGATATTGGCCAGAGCCGCCTGAGGCAGACCTCCTCGGACTGGCAACAGCTGACTCTGACTAGGACAGACTGGGCTTTTTCCAACTGGGCCCCCATGAACCGATGGTCAAAATGAAGAACGGGGGCCAGACTGTGAACTTTATGATTGATACAGCGGCAGAGCACTCGGTAGTTACTCAGAAGGTAGCTCCCCACTCAGGACAGGAAGTCACCATTATTGGAGCTACCGGGACCACAGCTGCAGACTGTTCTGCCGCCCCCGCCGATGTCAGTTAGGCAGCCATCAGGTGGTTCATGAATTCCTATATTTGCCAGTTGACCTGGTCCCTCTAATGGAAGCAGAAACCACTTTTGCCCCAGATGGCTCAGCACAGCCTTGCCTAGGTGAAGAGACCTCTCCAATGATCCTGTCCTTAGCAGTGCCGAGAGAGGAAGAATGAAGATTTTACACCCCCCAGCCAAAGGCCTCCACATCTGTTCTTGTCAGGCCCCCATCAGGGGACTTGGGCAGTGTTCCTGCTATCTGCCAAAATTCCCAACACTGTAAAAGTACTTGTTCACTGAAAAGGTATAAATGTGAGTATTTATTTGATGTTTATATGTCTACTTAGGTATAAATATTTGTAGATAAATAGAACCCCCGGTTAGTTTCCTGGTGTATTCTGGAGCAGCCTATTCAGTCTTGACAGAGCCAATGGGACCAGTAACATCTAAAAAGACACCAGTTCTAAGAGCCACCGGACAAACTGCCTTTTTCCTTGGACATCAAAGAGGACTGTGGACCTCAGAAAGAACACGGTAACTCATTCGTTTTTAGTCATGCCAGAATGCCTGTACCCATTACTTGGACATGAACTCTTACAGAAATTATAAGCCACCCATAAGCTTGTTCGAGATGCCCTGCCAGTGCCACCTTGGACTCTGTACATCCTTTCCAGCCTGGGGACTCGATGTGGGTAAAGAAGTTCACGACCCCAGGACTCACCCCAACTTGAAAAGGACTATACCTGCAGAAAATTGTATAATAGACTCAGATGATGCCTGCATCTTCATAGACATGGCTTCAGAAAGACAAGGACGATTTTACCTTATATAGAAAGGTCAAAGAGTAGACTTTAGTCAACTCCCTAAAATGTTTGTATAGCCCTGCCATATCTCATGTTTAGTAGGGGAGGATTTGGCTGCTTGAAGCGGCCATGATGCCAATATTATGTTCCATTGTATTGATATGTTATATTAACCTTTGATTCTCTTGCAGGTTTGAATGTATGTTGGCTATCCTGGAAGGGGACTGTGTGGAGTGAACCCTAAGAGTAGAGGGTGTCTGGCCGCCAAGAGGGCAGATGCCCAACTGGGCAAAGAAGAATACCCATCAGGTTTTGGTCTCTATTGAGAAACAGCTAACAGTTGGCAGCCTGTATACTGTCTTGCAGGTCTGCGTGACCATGCCCATGTCAGGGGTGGTACAAACCTCAGCATAGAGAGCTGGGAAAGGCCTATTTGAAATGAAAGGTCTGAGGCATAGTTATGCATTTTTAAATAACACAGAAAGAAGGTTTAAAGGCTAATTTAAAAGTATGAAATTTTAAAAAATTATATACATAAAAAGAAGAAAAAGAAAAATATTTAAAGGAAATTAATCAAATGGTACAGGCCAGTAAGCCAGATAAAGTAAATAATTTATATTCTGCCTCCTAAACAGAGGGTAAATAGTTATGACAAAATACTTAGGGAGGACTGATTAAAAAAAAAATCCAACAGTTACTATTTTGTTATAACTCTGAAAAGTCCATGAAAAAGGACTGACAAAAAAAATCAGAAGATCTTAAAGGAAATCAGTATGTTTTTCTCCTTATATAATTCCTCTGAAATCTGGCAATGCTTAATAAGTCATGGCAATATATTTCTTTGCATGAAATCAATAAGACCGGTTTTCAATAGTGATTTTATTAACCGGAAACTTTGACTGGAATATCATGTTTTAAAGAAACCTGTCGGAGCTCTGAAGATTTGAAGCCAATAAAAGTGCCACAGGAAAAGCCTGGAATCCTGCTTGGGAGCCCTGAAGATGGCTGGTGCTGGAGCGTCAGGCCCATGCCCTACCATCACTGGCGGTTGGTAAGAGTAGAAGGGGAGCAATAAGGATGCCTCTGCATCCCTGCGGAACCCCCACTCACTCTGGGCCGCAACGAGTAGGAGGGCTACTGAGATGGGCTTAAAGCCTAGAGCGTGGGCTCAGGTGGAGTTGCTACAGGTGAGGGATTCACCTAACATAGCAGATACTGCAGGCAGGCCTGATGGCAGCTGGATGGCTTCGTTTCCGGGCCCTACGGGGCACATTAAGATTCAGTCATGAAATTCCAGCAAAGGTAGTCAGTTACCATTCTTGTTGTGTTTATGCAAACATCAGGCCAAATTGAATACAGTAGATAAATTAATCTTAATTTGGCTTTTTGATAGCCATAGAGGAATTTTAAGAAGAAAAATCCTATTTCAATATAGGTTGTTAAAACTAAAATGGTTTCTTTCCCTTCCACCGGGCCATTTGTTATAGTTTGTCTCTGCCAGGTCACAAGCCCAGCTCTTTCTGTGCCCAGGACAGCAAGGAGCCTGACTGGAAGGTGACCTCTGACCAGACACACCCGCTGCAGATCACCCTCCAGAAGACAGCGGACCTCAGCGGACTCCTTGTAATCCTCCTGATGCTGTTGACTTTCGGCCCTTGCATTATTAACAAACTAGTCCAATTTATCAAGAAGTGTATAAAAGTAGTTCAGTTGATAGTTCAGTCCGTCTCATGATTGAGCTGGAAGTTCCAAGACAAGGGGGGAATGAAAGGACAGAACAGGACTGATAGCTGTGTCCTTAACCGCTCTTCCAAGAAAAAGCCACAGAATGTATCAGTTACTCAGCCTGCCCTTATCTCGGCCAATGGGAAAGTGGGGAAAACTAGCCCAAGGCCAAGAGTATGCTAGCTACCCCCCTGTCTTTGTGTAACCAGACCCTAGCTGCACCCTGCCCTTGTATCACTAGCCCCCGGCCCTCACTCAACCAACCAGAATCGACCAAATAAGTGGTCAGAGTGTGCCCCCACCCCCTGACCCCAAGCCTTATAAATTCTTTGTTCTCTTAGAACTCGGGGCTTTCTCTTGCATCCAGTAATGGAGGAGGGGGGGGGGGAACCAAGTCCCGGGCTTGAATAAAAGACCCTTTGCTTTTGCATCGGAAAAGGATCCCTGGTGGTGGATTATTGGGGACCCCGAACTCTGGGCATAACATGGCCAGCCTGGGTGAGGGGCTGAGGGCTATTTTCAGGCTGGCCAGTACTATACTTTTTGGTGGGCGTCCCTACTAGGGTGCCTGGTCAGCCTGTGTGAGGGGCTGAGGGCTGTTTTCAGGCTGCCCACAGCCCCTTCGGGGGGGGGGGGGCTCCCGCTGGGGTTCCTGGCCAGCTTGGGTGAGGGGCTGATGGCCGTTTTCAGGCTGGCCATGCCCCCCAGCGACCCAAGCTCCCAGCCACTCCTTTTTGTCTTTTTTTTTTCAGCACCTCTTTGAGCGGAGACCACGGTGGACTGGAAGCAAGTATCTGGGATTTATTTTCCTTTTATTATTGAAACTTTGTAGCCTTGATCAGAGCTGTGGGCCGGCCAGGGCAAGCAGGAAGCTTGGCTTCCTCCATTGCCAGGGGCAACCCAAGCCTCCTTCTCACTCCAGCTCCATGGCAGCCGCCATCTTAGTTGGGTTAATTTGCATACTCACTTCTGATTGGCTGGTGGGCGTGGCTTGTGGGTGTAGCAGAGTGCTGGAGTGACAGAGTAATGGTTAATTTGCATCTTTCTCTTTTATTAGTGTAGACCAGCCATTCTCAACATGTGGGTGGTTGAATGCGACCCCTTTGGTGGTTGAATGGCCCTTTCACAGGGGTTGCCTAAGACCATCCTGCCTATCAAATATTTACATTATGATTCATAACAGTAGCAACGTTACAGTTATGAAACAGCAACGAAAATAATTTTATGGTTGGGTCACACCATGAGGAACTGTATTTAAAGGGCCAGAAGGTTGAGAACCAATGGTGTAGACAAAGTGGTAAAGTTGAAAGCATTATGTCCCCCAAATTTTACTTCTAAATCTGAACATGTCATATTTTGTTCATTATTCAAATTAAAATATCTTCCAATGTCTTTGTAACTTCTTCTTTGACTCATGAATTACTTATAAAGGCCTGAAGCACAAAATTCATTCAAAAGTAGGTCTTCCTGCTGGCACTGGCTTCCCTCTGGCACCCGGGACCCGGGCTTGCCTTGCAGTCCCGGCTTTGTCCAGAAGGTCATCCAGAAGGTTGTTTGGCTATCTGGTCTAATTAGCATATTACGCTTTTATTATTATAGATATGTTGTTTATTATTATAGATATGCTGTTGGCTGGTCAATTAGCATATTATACTTTTATTATTATAGATATGTTATTATTATAGATATGTTATAGATATGTCCTCATATTTGTAATTTTTCTGATTACAGTTAAACCTTGAACAACACGATTTGAAATGCTTAGGTCTACTTACAGTATATTTGTTTTCCAATAAATAACTATGCTGTTTTCAATCCACAAAAGGAGAGGGCCAACTGTATGCATTGATCTATGACTTTTTTTTATAGTATCTTTGGATTTTGGTATACACAGGAAGTCCTGTAACCAACTGCCAGTAGATACCAAGAGAAAACTAAATTTGAAGGGAATCATTTTACACGCAGATTTTTTTAAAGGGAGTGCACCCTCGTGCAGGTGTTGCAGCTGAGAAGCCAGAAGGATATTGTGGCTGCAGAATCCCCTCCCCTTAGGGGGGGCCCTCGATTCTCTGGAAAGGCTTTGGGCAGAGAGTCAGCCAGTGACTAAACTGTGTGACTTGGGAAAGAAAATCAGACTCACCCACCTCAAGAGCATGGTCCACACTCCTCCCCCCTCTGCTAAACTACTTGGTCTTCCCCATCCTGCTGGGCTCAGTGGCACAGAGGAAGAACACAGGGCTGGGATTCTTGGCTTTTCCTGCTGGGTTTGATGGCATGGGGGTGCCATAGATCCACACAGAGCTGGATTTTTCGGACTGTATCTCCCAGGGAGGCTTCTGTCTGGGAATCAAAGGGGTGAGTGGAAGGTTCTGAAGCTACATTGTGGGGAGGCAGACCCAAGCTCCCCTGTGAGTTCAGACCCTGCTACACTTGGCACAGTTCTGTGGGGGAAGAAAGAGAGAGGCACAAGTGGGAACAATCAAAGTATTAGACCCTCAGAGACTATTATCTAGGACTGGATAAAGGTAATTAGTCCCCTCCTGTGAGGTGGCTGGTATCATCCTAATGGGAGGCTCTTCTGATTTATCCTCCTGAGCCCAGGGGGGCTGACCTCACTCCCACAGAGATTGTGGGGAAGCACGGGACTTGGTTGTAAAGTCTATAAGGAGGATTTCCCAAAAGGTTGGGGGCCACTAGGGGAACCTTGCTGTAGGTGGCAGACCCTGCCTTGACTTTTTCAAACAAGTATGAGCCCCTAGGTGTTTTACTGGAATATTTATATTTAGACTTCAAAACATCCTTGCTTAAAGGACACTACAGATGCGTGTGCCTTCTCAAGGATGCTTACCCTGCTAATAGTATCTAATAGTTAATTTTAATTCAAGCTGTTGCTACAATAAAAGTCTAAGGAGGCAGGTGAATGAGGCTGCTTGGTTGCTATAACCAAGCAGTCCCTTAGCCTTCTCTTTCACAGAAATGTGTGTCAGAGTAATCCATTCATCTGTCACTCAGGATCTGGTGCTCAGTCCTGGCAAGTGGTTCCCCATGTGAGGACCCAGGTATGCAATGAAATGTGATGAAGCCCTTGAAAATGAAGAGTAAGAAAATAAAAGTAACTGTGCAGTTAAGTCATCAGAACCTGCTTGGCATTTCCAAGTTGGAGGGAATTCTCAGCTAAGGAATTCACTATCTCCATTATGCTTCTTAAGAATGTGAATATATTTTCCATTGGAAAAAATAAGCTTATTTCTGAAAGTAAGGAAAAAAAGTTTTTCCTGTATTTGCCTAGGAAGCAAAGGTTTTATATATATTATTAAAGTGATTATGTTATGTTAATCAGAAAGTTATTACTTTAATGAATAGATTACTTAATAGTGTAATAATAATAATATATAATCTTTTAGTTTAATGTATTTGACTACCTTCCCAAGGTTTGAATTTTAAGAAACTTTTCCTTAACCTAGAATTGGCTTTAGGTCATTCCAATGGGCCCTGGAATGCTTCAAGGATTTGATTTCTCTCCTTATAAGGAAAATTTTATACTTGAGGTATGTAAGAAGCTCGGTCAAATAAGTAAATAATAATTATATTCTATTTACATATGTATATTACATGTATTATAATATATTATAATTATTTATAAGTAATTGTTATAAGTTATAATATTGTATTTTACAGAAAGGATAAGATTCCATGTCATTTGCATTATAGTCAAATCAATAAGCATGTCACTTTAAATTTCTTGTCATTTGGAGATAGTCACTGTTTAATTGTAATGCATTAAAAAAAATTACATCTCTGAGAAATCCATAGAAAGGACTCCGATTTATTTTACATATCTCTTGAGAATAAACTTTCACATCATCCCCTCAAATTGGATAAAAATTTATTAGTACTCTTTAGAGTATCTGGATTTATAGAAATACTGGCAAGAAAAATCAGGAGAAAAAGAATTTTACTATAGGATTAAATGAACTAAAATTAATTATAGTTTTAGCAATTATTGTTCTCATGGTAATGTGTTTGTTTGCATGAATCCAGTAAGAATGTGATTTCTTCATAACAGGACATAAGTCAGTTTCCTATTATAGTTTTATTAACCAAAACTTTGCTGGAATGTCATGTCTGAATGAGACATGCCAGGACTCTGGATGTCACCAGAAAGCTCCCAGGAATAAAGACTGATCTTGAAACCTCTAAACCCCTTGGATAAATAGCCTGGTCCCTTGCTTGGTTACGTGGTTCATGGCAGTCTTTCCAGGTAAGGAACGAAGGTTGCTTTCCTGAGAGATGGCATGAAAGAAACCTCAAGACACCTATAGGGACCTCATCTTGAGGAGTGCACCCCAATTCTGTAGGTATTACAGGCGAAGCCTGATGGCAACTGTGTGGCTTGGTTTCTATGCCCTGGGAATAAACTTTCTCATGCAATTCCAGCGAAGCATTTTTTTTAATAGCCTATGTAATCATGCAAACAATCAGGCCAAATTATAACTAAACTTAATACAGAAAGTAAATTAGTCTTTAATAAAAATAAGGGTGATTTGAGAGGAGAAACCAAGATGGCAGCATAGGTAAACACCGGAAATCGCTGCCTCGCACAACCACTTCAAAAATACAACTAAAGAGGGGAGAAAAAATGGCGGAGGTTTAGACGGACGTGTCGGTGCCTTGTCCTGGAGCAGATAAGGGCGAGCAGCTGAAACGGGTAACATACAGCCCGAATAAGCAGAGGAGATTCAGCTGAGAGACAGTCTGAAGCCAGGAAAGACAGAGAACTCCTAGAAAAAGGGAACGGTTAGAGACTGAGGCTGAAACCTCTCCCGGTGCGCTGGCTTAACCACGGAGACCACGCCATCTTGAGTGGCTATACTGGCATCCAGAGACCGGCTACTAACCCGGAAGCAACGGCTCTCAAGCAGCGTGACTACGTGAACTCAGAGGAGACCTGCTTCTCCCCACAGAAAGATCAAAGCAACAGCAACCTCCTGACCACCACACGCTCTGTCTGAGGAACAGTTGCTGTGTGAGAAGCCTCCCTCCACGAGCCATAAGAGCACCACAGCTATGAACAGCACCCATCAGAGGACCAGCTACCAACGGAGGAGCAGCTGCTACCACAACCGCCCAAGGAGCAACCACAGCCCAAGGAGCCACAGTCACCCAGGGAACAGCCACTGAACGACTCAATATCTATATAAGTCAGTGAGATCAAACATGGGTAGAAAAAAAAACCCCCAAAGGAAAGAAAAGGAGGACTCACCAGAAAAGCAGCTAAGTGATACAGAGGCATGCAACATGACAGAAAAAGAACTCAGAATAAGGGTCCTAGAGTGCATAAACCGGATGAAGGAAAAAATCAACAACATATACAAGAAGCAAGAAGAAACAGATGAAAAAATCAACAACATATATAAGAAGCAAGAAGAAGCGGATGAAAAAATCAACAACTTAAGTAAGACCAAAGAAGAAATGAAGAGCGATATAGCTGCAATAAAAAACACCATTGAAAGTATCAACAGTAGACTAGGAGAAGCGGAGAACCGAATTAATGGATTAGAAGGAAGCAAAAGACACCCAAATTGTACTTCAATTGCAGAAAAAAATTAAAAGACAGGAGGAGAGTCTAAGGGAGCTTTGGGACAACATGAAACGAAAGAACATATGAATAACAGGGGTGCCAGAACAACAGAAAGAGGAACGAGGATTAGAAAACCTATTCGAAGAAATAATATAAGAAAACTTCCCTGAGGTGGGGAAGAAAAAAGTCACACAAGCCCAGAGAGTCCCAAACAAGGTGAACCCAAAAAGACCCACACCAAGACACATCATAATTACCATGGCAAATGTTCAGGACAAAGAGAGAATCTTACAGGCTGCAAGAAAGAGACGGAAAGTTACATACAAGGGATCTCCCATTAGATTATCAAATGATTTCTCAACAGAAACACATCAGGCCAGAAAAGAATGGACGGAAATTTACAAAGTGATGCAAAGCAAAGGACTGAATCCAAGAATACTCTATCCAGCAAGGCTATCATTCAAAATTGAAGGGGAAATAAGAAGCTTCACAGACAAAAAAAGGCTAAGGGAGTTTATCACCACCAAGCCAGTAATGCAAGAAATGCTAAAGGGACTGGTGTAAAAAGAAGAAATAAAAAACTCAGAAAGAAAACAGCCACACAAAAAAAGAAATGGCTACAAACAAGTACCTTTCAATAATAACTTTAAACGTAAACGGACTAAATGCTCCAACCAAAAGACATCGAGTGGCTGAATGGATAAAAAAACATGATTTATATATTTGCTTTCTACAAGAGACCTACATCAGAAAAAGGGATTCACAGAGACTGAAATTGAAGGGATGGAAAAATATCTTTCAGGCAAATGGAAATGAAAAAAAGCTGGGGTAGCAATACTTATATCAGACAAAATAGACCTCAAAGTGAAGGCCATAACAAGAGATAAGGAAGGCCACTTCATAATATTAAAGGGATCAATACAACAAGAAGATATAACCCTGGTAAACATATATGCACCCAATGCAGGAGCACCCAAATACATAAAAAAACTCCTGGAAGATATCAAAGGAGAGATTGACAACAATAGAATCATAGTTGGGGACTTTAATACACCGTTGACATCACTGGATAAATCCTCTAGACAAACAATCAGCAAAGAAACAGCAATCCTAAATGACTCACTAGATCAGATGGACTTAATTGACATCTTCAGAACACTTCACCCCAAAGCCACGGAATATACATTCCACTCAGATGCTCATGGGACAGGTGCAAAAATAGACCACATATTGGGCCACAAGCAAAGTCTCCCCAAATTCAAGAAGATTGAAATCATACCAAGCATCTTCTCAGACCACAAGGGCATAATATTAGAAATAAACTACAATAAAAACAACCCAAAATACTCAAACACTTGGAAGCTGAATAGCATGTTATCAAATATTGATTGGGTTAACAATGAGATCAAAGAAGAAATTAAAAACATCCTGGAAACTAATGACAATGAAAACACAACAATCCAAAACCTATGGGACACAATGAAAGCAGTCCTGAAGGGGAAGTTTAGAGCTCTACAGGCCTATCTCAAAAAACAAAAAAAAAAAAAATGGTAGGAAATCATCTAACTCTACAACTCAAAGAATTAGAAAGAGAGCAACAAGAAAATCCCAGAGTGAGCAGAAGGAAGGAGATAATAAAGATTAGAGCAGAAATAAATGACATAGAGACCAAAAAAACAATACAGAAAATCAATGAAACCAAGAGCTGGTTCTTCGAAAGGATAAACAAGATTGACAAACCTCTAGCCAGGCTCACCAAGAAGCAAAGAGAGAGGTCCCAAATAAACCAAATCAGAAGTGATAGAGGAGAAATAACAACAGACCCCATGGAAATAGAAATGATTGTTAAAAAATACTATGGACAGCTCTACTCCAACAAACTAGACAGCCTGGAGGAAATGGACAAATTCCTAGAAAAATACAACATTCCAAAACTCAATCAGGAAGAATCTAAAAATCTCAATAGGCCAATAACTATGGAAGAAATTGAAGCAGTCATCAAAAAGCTCCCAGCAAACAAAAGCCCAGGACCAGACGGCTTCACAGGGGAGTTTTACCAAACATTCAAGAAAGAACTAAAACCTATCCTCCTCAGACTACTACAAAAATATTCAAGACGAAGGAACACTTCCCAGCTCATTCTATGAAGCCAGCATCACCCTAATACCAAAACCAGGTAAAGACAACACAATGAAAGAGAATTACAGGCCAATATCCCTCATGAACATAGATGCCAAAATCCTCAACAAAATCTTAGCAAATCGGATCCAGCAGTACATCAGAAAGATCATACACCATGACCAAGTAGGATTTATCCAAGGGATGCAAGAATGGTACAATATACGCAAATCAATAAACGTGATACATCACATAAACAAATTGAAAGAAAAAAACCACATGGTCATATCAATTGATGCAGAAAAAGCATTTGACAAAATCCAACACCCATTTTTGATATAAACTCTCAGCAAGGTGGGAGTAGAAAGAACACACCTCAACATAATAAAAGCCATATATGACAGGCCCACAGCCAACATCATACTCAATGGACAAAAACTAACACCATTTCCCCTAAGAACAGGAACAAGACTGGGATGCCCACTCTCACCACTCCTGTTCAACATAGGACTGGAAGTATTAGCCATTGAAATTAGGCAAGAAGAAGAAATAAAAGGCATCCAAATTGGAAAAGAGGAAGTAAAACTGTCCTTATTTGCAGATGACATGATATTATACATACAAAACCCTAGAGACTCCATCAAAAAGCTACTAGACTTAATACATGAATTTGGCAATGTAGCAGGATACAAAATTAACCCCAAGAAATCTAAGCCATTTCTATACACCAATAGGGATCTTGCAGAAAGAGAGATTATAAAAACAATCCCATTTACCATTGCACCAAAAAAATTAAGCTACCTAGGAATAAACATAACTAAAGAGGTAAAAGACCTCTACTCAGAAAACTACAGGACGTTGAGAAAAGAGATAGAGGAAGAAATAAACAGATGGAAGAACATACCGTATTCATGGATTGGTAGAATCAACATAATTAAAATGTCCATACTACCCAAAGCAATCTATAAATTCAACGCACTTCCCATTAAAATACCAACGGCTTACTTCACAGATCTAGAACGAACTCTCCAAAAATTCATCTGGAATAAAAAAAGACCCCGAATAGCTGCAGCAATCCTGAGAAAGAACAAAGTAGGTGGGATCTCAATACCAGATATCAAGCTGTATTACAAAGCCACTGTTCTCAAAACTGCCTGATACTGGCACAAGAACAGACATATAGATCAATGGAATAAAACAGAGAGCCAAGAAATCAGCCCGAACCAGTATGCTCAATTAATATTTGACGAAGGAGGGAAGAACATACAATGGAGCCAGGATAGTCTCTTCAATAAATGGTGTTGGGAAAATTGGACAGATACATGCAAGAAAATGAAACTAGACCACCAACTTACACCATACACAAAAATAAACTCAAAATGGATAAAGGACTTAAATGTACGACAGGAAACCATAAAAATTCTAGAAGAATCCAAAGGCAACAAAATCTCAGACATATGCCGAAGCAATTTCTTCACTGATACAGCTCCTAGGGCACCGAAACTAAAGAGAAAATGAACAAATGGGACTACACCAAAATAAAAAGCTTCTCACAGCAAAAGAAACCATCAACCAAACAACAAGAAAAACCTGCGTGGGAAAACATATTTGCCAATGTCATATCTGATAAGGGCCCTAATCTCCAAAATTTATAGGGAACTCATACAACCTTAACAAAAGAAAGATAAACAATCCATTCAAAAAATGGGCAAAGGACCTAAATAGACACCTTTCAAAAGAGGACATTCAGAAAGCCAAGAGACATATGAAAACATGCTCAAAGTCACTAATCATCTGAGAGATGCAAATCAAAACAACAATGAGGTACCATCTCACACCTGTCAGAATGGCTATCATCAACAAATCAACAAACAACAAGTGCTGGAGAGGATGTGGAGAAAAGGGAACACTCGTACACTGCTGGTGGGAATGCAGACTGGTGCAGCCACTATGGAAGACAGTATGGAGTTTCCTCAAAAACTAAACATGGAACTCCCATTTGACCCTTTGATCTCACTTCTAGGAATATATCCCAAGAAACCAGAAACACCAATCAGAAAGGATATATGCACCCATATGTTCATAGCAGCACAATTCACCATAGCTAAGATCTGGAAACAGCCTAAGTGCCCATCAGTAGATGAATGGATTAGAAAACTGTGGTACATCTACACGATGGAATACTATGCTGCTGTAAAAAAGAAGGAACTCTTACCATTTGCAACGGCATGGATGGAACTGGAGAGCATTATGCTAAGTGAAATAAGCCAGTCAATGAAGGAAAAATACCACATGATCTCACTCATTCATGGATAATAGAGACCATTATAAACTTTTGAACAATAATAGATACAGAGGCAGAGCTGCCTCAAACCGATTGTCAAACTGCAGCGGTAAGGCCGGGGAGGTTGGGGGGCAGGAGGGAGGGGGGTAAGAGGTAAACTGAAGGACTTGTATGCATGCATATAAGCATAACCAATGGACATAAGACACTGGGGCGTAGGGGAGGCCAGGGGATTGTCAAGGGCGGAGGAAAACAAAGGACACATATGTAATACCCTTTGTAATACTTTAAGCAATAAAAAAAAGACAAATAAAAAAATACAATTAAAAGACAAAACGGACATCATCCAGGACCACAGGAAGGCTGGTTGAGTGGAAATTCTACAAACAGAAGGAAAGAGAAAAGCACACTGAGACTCAGAGGAGGTGCGGAAGTAAAGTACAGAGGTACAGAGGGGCACGCCGAAAGGGCTGGCAGCTGAGGATGTGGAGCACCTGGAGAGGGCTGGCAACTGAGGACACGGTTATCTTTTTCAATCAGGAGGGAGTCTCAAGCACCCGACTGCTCTGAACTCCCGTTCCAGGTGAGTCTCTGGGGACCCAGACTCATATGGGGAGAGGCTGGACTGTCTGGCATCAAGCAGAACTCGAGAGCAGCTTTCTCTCAGAGGTGCTTGCAGCGATTACCAGGACACTGAGACTCGGGGCCTCTTAGGGGAGGAATGGGAAGCAGCCATAGCTGCTTGCTCTGCCCTGTTGATCCCCTGAGACTCCGCCCCACCCAAGCTGTGGGCAGAGGCTTTTGCATATGAAAGGCCTGGCCCTTTGAAACCTGAAAATTACCTAACAAACTGCAGCTGAATCAGAGAGTCCCAGAACTTCCAAAAGAAGGTCCAAGGCCCCACAGAAGCTTGTGTTGCTTCACAGCTGGGCCTCATCTGGGCACCTCCAAACAAAGAAGAGGAATCTCTCCATAGCTCCTGCTGGGTAGCCTCTAGCAGAGCCTAGGTTAGCACCTCCTTAGACATCCGAGAGATAGTGTACCCAGTGGTTAGAGTGGGACCATCCAGATTACAACTCCACAGATCCATAGGGACACACTCAGGGGGCAGACTCAGTGAGCACCAAAGCCCCACTGAAGCAAGTCCTTGCCCAGAAGGGTGTCTCCAGCACAGAAGTTCTCCCACTGCAGACACAGCTGATTCTCACAGCCAATTGGCCTGGAGGTCAATTCCCCCCAGTGTTACCTACAACAATCAAGGCTTAACTACAACAAGACTGTGCACAAAGCCCACAAGGGGGTGCACCAAGAGTGTCTACCTCAGGTAATTGGGGCGGCTGAGCCACTGGGCCCTATAGGACACCTAGCACAGAAAGCCACTCTATCAACACAGAGTAGCATAAAAAAATGGGGAGACAAAGAAACAAGTCACAAATGACAGAAATGGAGGAAAGCAAACTACTGGATATAGAGTTCAAAACCACACTTTAAGGTTTTTCAAGAATTTTCTAGAAACTGCCAATAAGTTTAGTGAGACCCTCAAGAAATCTAGTGAGACCCTCGAGGTTATGAAAAAGGACCAACTAGAAATTAAGCATACACTGACTGAGATAAAGGATATTATGCAGAGTTCCAATAGCAGACTAGAGGATCGCAAGAATCAAGTCAAATATTTGAAATACGAAGAAGCAAAAATCACCCAACCGGAAATGCAAAAAGAAAAAAGAATCCAAAAATATGAAGATGGTGAAGGAGCCTCTGGGACAACTTCAAGCATACCAACATCTGAATTATGGGGGTGCCAGAAGAAGAGAGAGAGCAAGATATTGAAAACCTATTTGAAGAAATAATGACAGAAAACTTCCCCTACCTGGTGAAAGAAATAGACTTACAAGTCCAGGAAGTGCAGAGAACCCCAAACAAAAGGAATCCAAAGAGGACCACACCAAGACACATCATAATTAAAATGCCAAGAGCAAAAGACAAAGAGAGAATCTTAAAAGCAGCAAGAGAAAAACAGTCAGTTACCTACAAGAGAGTACCCATATGACTGTCAGCTGATTTCTCAACAGAAACTTTGCAGGCCAGAAGGGAGTGGCCAGAAATATTCAAAGTGATGAATAGCAAGAACCTACAACCAAGATTACTTTACCCAGCAAAGCTATCATTCAGAATTGAAGGTCAGATAAAGAGCTTCACAGACAAGAAAAAGCTAAAGGAGTTTATCACCACCTAACCAGTATTATATGAAATGATGAAAGGTATCCTTTAAGAAGAGGAAGAAGAAGAAAATGGTAAAGATATAAACTATGAACAACAAATACACATCTATCAACAAGTAAATCTAAAAATCAAGTGAATGAATAATCTGATGAACAGAATAAACTGGTGATTATAATAGAATCAGGGGCATAGAAAGGGAGTGGACT
>NW_005871400.1:456561-469696 GCF_000147115.1 Myotis lucifugus | reverse complement strand
GGGTAAGGACAGAGGGTCTGGTGGGAACCGGTCCGAGGGAGCTATGGGGGGAAAAAGGGGAACTGTAATAATCTGAACAATAAAGATTTAATTTAAAAATAATAAGGGTGATTTTAGGGAGAAAAAATGTTTCAACAGGAAATTATTAGAATCTGTTCTGCCTGTTGCCCAATAATACTAAATTTTGTATCACAATTTGTCTCCCCGAGATTACAAGCTCCCCTTACCCCTAGGGAATAGCTCCTCTAGGCCCCATTGCCACCACCTTCTGTGCCCAGGTATCATTATCCCTCTGACAGAGAGCAAGGATCTCTTGGCTCTGAGAGAAACCTTCGACCTGCCTCAGCATGAAGCAGCTACAGAAGAAATCTGGTGTCCACTTTCTCTGAGAGAATTCAGAGCCAAGATCCTTGAGGGGAATATAGTAGGCAGTTAGACAGACATGAGTAGAGCAAGGACGATAGGCCAACTAGAGGATAAAGAGATAGACTCTGAGATATCTCACACTCCAACTGCTCTGAAGCTAAGAATAGAGGAACCTGTGTATAACTAACCTTCAATCCTAACTAATTGAGAGGAATTTATAGTTTTCATGTAATAGAAGGTATAGAGATAAAGGAAAAAGAAAGTGAAATAGACAAATGGAAAGGTTATGTATAAATTACAAAAGGTATACATAAGTTACAAAAGGCATATATAAATTGTAAAATGTATGTATAAGATACACAGAGTATATACAAGTAAAGAAGAACTAGAGTGGAGGAAGTAAAACTTGTGAGAAGAGATATAAAGAAGAAATATAACAGGAAGAAAGAAAATTAGAGTAGGAATACTTAAGAATAATTGTGAAAGTTGTAAGAATGTTCATAAAAGTCATATAAGGTTTATAAAGAGAAATCTTAAAAGGAATTATAAGTATACTTATAAGTATACTGAATAATAAATCTGATAGAGGACCTAAATTAATCTGAAAAGTAATCATATTATTTTAAATTTTAGAACACATATACTTATATGTGAATAGGGGGTTAAGGTTTTCTTAATGTTTTCTTTTCAAGGCCTGTGCAAAGTAATTAGGGAGGTGACCCAGCTGTAAATCCAGCAAACAGAACCAATAAGCATGGTCAGACTGACCCAGTAGGAGTCATCATCCTCTCGTCAACATCATCTCATCACCTGACAATAGCTGATGTCTACAGACCCCAGGCCTGCATGTAGCTACATTCCTCACCCTAACCCCCTCCCCTTTATAATCCTGTCCCCTAGCAAGGCAAGATTTGATGCTTGTAAGCACTCTGTCTTCTTAGACTAACCATTGCTGTCATTGTAATTCTCTTTGTTTTTCTTATAGTCTACAAAATTGGAACTCGAGCAGTAAACATGCTTCGTGGACCCCATCATTCCAAAGCAGAATGTTCGCCATCCCTCTCTGTCTTCTGCTGCCAGCAAAACAAAAAGGGCGCGGGGAGGGTTTATGTGGGAAAGGATGGGACTTGGTTAGAAAGTCTGTAAGGAGGAATCTGAAAGGTTGGGGACCTCTAAGGAGACCTTGCCAAAGGTGGCAGACGCTGCCTTGACTTTTCAAAACTAGAATCTTTATATTTAGACTTCAAAATGTCCTTGCTTAAAGGACACTACAGACACATGTGTCTTCTCAAGGATGCTTACCCTGTTGATAGTACCTAATAGTTAAGTTTAGTTCAAGCTGTTGTTACAATAAAAGCCTAAGGAGGCGGGCAAATGGGTTGTTTTGGTTCCTATAGCCAAGCAGTCCTTACCCCTCTCTTTCACAGAAACGTGTGTCAGAGTAATCATTCATCCATTGCTCAGGGTCTGCTGGTCAGTCCTGACAGGAGATGGCTGGGTGTCCCAACCTGAGCCTGCAACAAGCCCTGGTAGGGGGAACTAGAGTTGGAGACTCTGGCAGAGACTGGAGGGTCCAGCTATGAATCAGGGACTAATTTCCCCAAGTAGGGGGCCTTTCTCAGCTAGCCTGGGCTCATGTCTCTTTGGAAGGTCCTACAATAAGACCAGGTAACCTCAGGGGGAGGTGGAGTAGCTAACTGGTGAAGGGAGCCTGAGTCCTATCACAGATCTGCCCCAGCTCTAAGCTGGAAGAAAACCCTTTCACACAGATTGGCCCCTCCCATGCACACATAGTGTAGTAGCTGCAGATACAAATAGTGAACAGTGTGGTAGCTACAGACAGGTAGTCTAAGGCTGGCTACAATCAATATCTGAGAGCAACTTGCTCCTGCAACTCACACCAGTGGACCCAGAAACAACATAATCAGTGGTGAGCTTCAGACTAAACCAGAGCATCGCCTAACTGACCACACAATTGGCACACCCAAATGGGGATCCCAGTAGGCACCAGACTCTGCTCGAAACAACTAAGCCTCGGTGGTGGTGGGGGTGGGGGTGGGGAACAGACCCTGCACAGCGTCTTGTATAAGATGAGATAGGTTTATACCAATAGTCACCCAGCCTGAAGTTTTAACTGCACCCATGAAAATGCAAACAGCAATCAAGCCTCGACTACAACAGCAGGTGCACGTAACTCACAAGAAACATTCCTGGAGCATGGATATCAGGTGATCTGGAAGACTGGCACTAAGCCCAACAACACACCTCAAGAGCGCATCTGCACAGCAGCTTGCATGCTGTGCTCGGGGTTGAGTCTCACAGTCAGCCAACCTGAGGGTCAATCCCACAAATGAAAGGGCTAAGAGCAACCGCAACTCAATTATAAAATGAGGGCCCACATAAACCACACAAGGGAAATTCCTAGAGCACCCAGCTCAGGATAATAAGGAGACTACATCACTGGGTCCCACAGGACAGCTACTACATATGACCACCCAAAATACTGGGAGTCATAGGAATTCTATCTAATTACATAGAAACAAACACAGAGTGACAGCCAAAATGGAAACAAAGAAACAGACCCAAAATGAAAGAATAGGAGGAGTCTCCAGAAAAAGCTAAATTAAATGGAGGCAAGCAAATTATCAGATATAGAATTCAAAGTAATGGTAACAAGGATGCTCAAGAAACTTAGTGGAAACTACAACAGCATAAAAAGGACGTGAAAACTATGAAAAGAACCAGTCAGAAATGAAGAATGAGATCAAGTAAATTTCCCTAATCTTGTGAAGGAAAAAGTTACACAAATTCAGAAAGAACAGGGAGTTCCAATCAAGATGAATCCAAAGAGACCTACACTAAGGCATATTATAATTAAAATGGCAAAAATTAAAGAGAGAATCTTAAAGGCAGGGAGGGAAAAAAAAGTTAGTTACCTACATGGTAGGTCCCATAAGGCTTTAAGCTGATTTCTCAACAGAAACACTTTAGGCTAGAATGGATTGGCATGAAGTATTCAAAGTAATGAAAAGCAAGGACATAAATTAAAGACAACTCTATCCAGAAAGGTTGTCATTTAAAACATTAAGAGCTTCCCAGACCAAAAAAAGGCTAAAAGAGTTCATTACCACTTAACCAGCACTCTAAGAAATGTTAAAGGGTCTTCTCTAGAAATAAGAAAAAAATATATAGAGAAACATAGGTATGAAGACAAAATGGCAATAAATAAGTACCTATCAAAAATAACCTTAAATATAAATGGATTAAATGCTCCAATCAAAAGACATAGAGTAGCTGAATGGATAAGAACACATGACCCATATATATGCTGTCTCCAAGAGACCCACCTCAGAACCAAAAATTCACACAGGATGAAAGTGAAAGGATGAAAAATATTCCATGCAAATGAACAACAAAAAAAGTTGGGGTAGCAATACTTATATCTGAAAAAATAGACTTCAAAACAAAGGCTATAACAAGAGAACACAGTTACTCCATAATACGAAAGGTACTGATCCAACAAGAAGATATATGCACCCAACATAGTAACACCTAAATATACACAAAAAGACCCCAACACTTGGTGGACTTTGGGGGAAATATGGATAGCAATATAGCCATTGAGACTTTTTAAAAAAAATATTTTTATTGATTTAAGAAAGGATGGGAGGAGAGAGAGATAGAAACATCAATGATGGGAGAGACTCATTGATCAGCTGCCTCCTGCACGCCCCAACCTGGGGATAAAGCCTGCAACCATGGCATATGCCCTGACCAGGAATCGAACCATGACCTCCTGGTTCGTAGGTCGATGCTCAACCACTAAGCTATGCCAGCCGAGCATAATTGGGGTCTTTAACACACCACTATCATCACTGAATAGATCTTCCAAACAAAAGAAAATCAATAAGAAAGCATTGACCTTAAATGACACACTGAATCAGACAGATTTAATAGATACAGAGCACTTCATCCCAAAGTAGCAGAATATATATTCTTCTCAAGTGCATATAAAGCATTATCAAAAATAGACCACATGTTAGGACACAAAATAAGTCTTAACAAATTTAAAAAGATCAAAATTATATCAAGCATCTTCTCAGATCACAATAGCATGAAACTCAAAATAATATAAAAACACTCAAGCTCATGTAGGATATATAGTATGTTATTAGACAACTAGAGGCCCAATGCACGAATTCGTGCACGGGTCGGGTCCCTTGGGGTTGGCCTGCGGGAATCAAGTCAAAACCTGCAGTTCAATGCCACCGGCTGCTCCAGCTCATCCCGGCCCCACTGTACCTGTGTCGTCAGTCCTGGCTTGCGTCGTCAATCCTGACTGGGAGAGATCAGGAGAGGCTTGTGCCGCCTCAGTGGTGCTCACCAGCTGTGAGCCCTGTGTTTGCCACCCATGCCAAAGGGGGTGTGGGAGTGGGGGATGGGGGTTGGGGGTTGGAGGGTGGGGGGTGGGGGAGTGGGGGTGTGGGGGGCTAGGACACAGGACACCTTTGCTGGCCCGGGATCTGGATCCATCCTGCTGACATTCACACTGGTTGTCTGGAGCCACCAGGCAGCTGCTTTTATATCATTTCTTCCTTGCGAAGTGTCTAGGGAGGGGAAGCGGCTGCAGTGCCTGAGGCCAGCTTCCAGGAGACTGGCATTGTTGTTGGGATTGTGCCGGTGGTGCTGGTGTGTTGGTGCCTGGCCCATTCTCCAGAAATTGGACCTGCAGGACTACTGAGGGAGTGAGTGGCTGCTGCCAGTCTGGTGGGCCACGGGATGCGTTGGTCAGCTGAGAGGCGCTCCTGCTGTGGGAGCACACTGACCACCAGGGGGCAGATCCTGTGTTGAGTGTCTACCCCCTGGTGATCAGTGCATGTCATAGCAACTGGTCCTTCAGTCATTTGGTTGCTTGGGATTTTATATATATAGATGAATGAGTTGACAACGAGATCAAGAAAGAAAGAAAAAATTCCTGGAAACAAATGAAAATGAACTCAACAACCTCAAATCTATGGAACACAGCAACAGCAGTCCAGAGAGGGAAGTTCATAGCATTACAAGCCTACCTCAAGAAGCAAATAAAATAATATAATCTCAAATAAACATCCTAACCCTACACATAAGGGAACTTGAAAAAGAACAACAAATAGAGCCCAGAGTAATAGAAGAAAGAAAATAATAAAGATCAGAGGAGAAATAAATGACATAGAGCTAAAAAAACAATATAAAAGATAAATGAAACCAAGAGCTGGTTCGTATAAAAGATAAAAAATATTGATGAACCCTTAGTCAGACTTATCAAGAAACAAAAAGAAAGGATGCAAATAAATAAAATCAGAAATGAAAGAAGAGTATTAACAACTTACTCCACAAAAATATTGCAACAAGTTGGACAACCTGGGTGTTCCAATTATCTATAGGAACGTATGCACAGGTGACCCAAAGCGTCTCATTTGGATATACCAATACAGACATCAAAGGGTACTTACTATTAATTAATATGGCCGAGCTTAACCAAAAACTAAGGAGAGAGAGACACAGGAGATAAACAATGCAAGAAATCACACAGGTTTATTTACCAGAGAGCTGATGGGTTTCAGTCCTTGGCAGGCCACCCGGAGACACTCGCTGACAGAGGAGACACACGGAGGTCGTCAAAATATGCCACGGCATGGAGCTCGGTTTCTTGACTCGAAGAGAGGCCTCTTAACAGTTTGGGCTCAGGCAGAGCAAGAAATGGCAGTTTGGCAGTTTTCAGGGGGGAAGAGAGCGTCCTGTCTGTGGAGGGCAGACAAGCGTCTGAACCACAGCAGATCTGCTCTCCTTAAATCCTTGAAGCTGGGCGTCTTCAGTGTCTCATATCAGTGTGCTCCGGTGGCCTTCTGGGCTTATCAGGATATACACACAGGGGGTTACAAGGTACTTATCGGGAGTTAACATGCTGGGAGTTGTTGGTCAGGAGTTACAAGTTATTTGTCTGGAGTTAGCTTGTCGGGCGTTACCAGTTACTTATCAGGGTCACACACACACACACAAATTAAGTTCCTCTTCTAAGTAAAGTTTAAAATTCACTCTAATAAAGAAATGAAATTTGATTATACTATCTTATACTAACTAAACTTATTACTATAACACGGGGCAAAATGGACAAATTCCTAGAAACATACGATCTTCCAAAACTAAATCAGGAAGAATCAGAAAATCTGACTAGACCAATAACAAGTAATGGAATCGAAGCAGTAATAAAAGAAAAACTCCAACAAACGAAAGTCGTAGGCCACATGGGCTCACAGATGAATTTTAACAAACGTTCAAAGATATAACATCAATCCTCCTCAAACTATTCCAAAAATTCAAAAGGCAGGTAGATTTCCAAGCACTTTTTATGAGGCCAACATTATCCTAATTCCTAAACCAGATATTCCAAGAGTAGCTACCATCAATAAGTCAACCAACAACAAGTGCTTGTGGGATCTGGAGAAAAAGGAATCCTTGTACACTGCTGGTGGGAATGCTGACTGGTACAACCACTTTGGAAAATAGCATGGAGTTTCCACAAAAAATTAAAAAGAGAACTGCCATTTGACCCAATGACCCCACTGCTAGGAATATATTCTAAGAAACCTGAAACACGAATCAGAAACAATATAAGCACCCCTATGTTCATTGTGGTGTTATTTACAATAGCTAAGATCTAGAAACAGCACAAGTGCCCATCAGTAGATGAGTGGATAAAGCAAGGTGTGGTACATTTACACCATGGAATATTATGTGGCTGTAATAAAAGGAGATTTCAATCTTTATGACAGTAAAGAGGGACCTGGAAAGTATCATGCTGAGTAAAATAAGTCAGTTAGAGAAAGACAAGTATCACATGATCTCACTTATATGTGGAATCTAATGAACTGACAACCAAAGTAGATCCAGAGATATGGAAGCATGTAACAGATTGAGGATCCTTAGTGGGAATGGGGTGAGAGGGGGGAGAATAGATAAACCAAATAACTTATATATGAATAACCCATGGGCATAGACAAGAGTAGGGTGAAGGCCTGGGGAGTGGAAAAAAGTGGAGAGGAGGGAGTTAATGGAGGGGGAAGTGGAATATCCGTTACACTTCAACAATAAATATAAATTTTAAAAATAAAATAAAATGTTTTCATTTCTAAAAGAAAAGAATGAAGATAAGCATTTTATCATATACAGAGCTCAGAGTAATGATTATAAGGATGCTCAACAGCATGAACAAAGCCTTAGAAACTATGAAAACATCCAGTAATAAATAAAGAATACACTGGAAGGAATAAACAGCAGATTAGAGGAAGCTGAAGACTGGATCAGTGAAAAGAAGACAGGGCTAGAAAAAAAAACAAAACACTCAATCAGAGAACCAAAAAGAAAAAAAATTAAAAAACAGGAGGACAATTTAAAGGAGTTGTGGGACAATGCAAAGAAATAAAATTAAAAGCCAATATCCCTAATGAACTTAGATGCCGAATCCTCAACAAAATATTAGCACATTTGATGCAGCAATACATTAAAAAGATTATTCAACATGACCAAGAGGAATTTATCCCTGGGATGCAAGGTTGGTACAATAATCACAAATCAATAAATGTGATACATCACATAAACAAAATGAAAGATAAAAATCACATGATCATATCAATAGATCCAGAAAGCAACTGACAATATCCAGCACCCATTTTGATAAAAACTCTCAGCAAAGAGGGAATAGAGGGAGCATACTTCAAAATAGTAAAGTCCATATATGAAAAACCTATAGCCACTATCATACTCAATGGGAAAAAAACTAAAAGCGTTTCCTTTAAGAACAGGAACAAGAGGCCTGGCTGGCATGGCTCAGGGGTTGAGTGTTGACCAATGACCCAAGAGGTCACAGTTTGATTCCTGGTTGGGCCACATGCCCGGGTTGTGGGCTCAATCCCCAGTGTGGGGAATGCAAGAGGCAGCCAATCAGTGATTCTCTCTCATCATTGATGTTTTTTCTCTTTCTCCTTCTCATTTCCTCTCTGAGATCAATAATATATAAGATATATACATATATATATATATATACATACACAGAAATAGGACAGGTTTTGTTCACTTTCACCACTTTTATTCAAGTTAGTACTAGAAGTCCTAGCCACAGCAATCAAACAATAAGAAATAAAAGGCATCCAAATTGGAAAGGAGGATGTAAAACTGTTATGATTTTCAGATAATATTGTACATAGAAAATCCTAAAGACTCCACGAAAAATTACCAGGTTTAATTTGGCAATGTAGCAGGGTATAAATTTAACACCCAGAAATCAATGTCATTTTTATATACCAATAATAAATAATCAGAAAGAGAAACTAAAAAACAATCCCATTTACCATTGTAACAAAAATTAAGATACTGAGGAATAAACTTAACCAAGGAGGTAAAAGGCCCAAACTCAGAAAACTACAGGAAAAGGAAAGAAGAAATAGAGGAAGATACAAAGAAGGATGGATTGGAAGAATTAACATCATTAAATTGCCCATACTTCCCAAAGCAATCTATATATTCAATGCAACTCCTAATAAAACGCCAACAGCATATTTCACAGATCTAGAATGAATACTCAAAAAACATATAGAACCAGAAGAGACTCTGAATAGCCATAGCACTCTTGAAAAAGAAGAACAAAGTAGGAGAGATCACAATACCAGATATGAAATTATACTACAAAACCTCTGTAATTAAAACAGTCTGGTACTGGCACAAGAACAGGTATATAAATCAATGGAACAGAAGAGAGAATCCAGAAGTCCACCTAAACCCATTAATATTTGACAAAGGAGGCAAGAGCATACAATGGAGTAAAGATAGTCCTCTTAAATAAATGGTGTTGGGAAAATTGGACAGGTACATGCCAAAAAAAGAGAAAGAAACACAAGAATAAACTCAAAATGGATAAAAGGCTTAAATGTAAGTCACAAAACCATAGAAATCCTAGAAGTAACAATAGGCAAAAAAACTTCAGTTATCTCCCGTAGCAATATGTTTGCTGATTCATCTTCTAGGACAAGAGAAACAAAGGAAAAAATACACAAATGGGACTCTGTAAAAATAAAAAAGCTTCTGCACAAAAAATAAAGTATCATCAAAATGTAAAGGAAGCCCACTGTATGGGAGAACATATTTGCCAATGATTCATCTGATAAAGGGATACTTTCCAAAATATATAAGGAACTCATACAACTTAACAAAAGCAAAACAACCCAATTTAAAAATGGGCAAAGGACCTGGATAGACACTTCTCCAAAGAGCAAATACATATGGCCAACAGATATATGAAAAAATGCTCAAGGTCACTAATCATTAAGGAGATGCAAATTAAAACTAAAACAAGGCATCACCTCACACCTGCCAGACTGACTAATATCAACAAACAACAAGTGCAGGATAGGATGTGGAGAAACTCTAGCGCACTGTTGGTGGGAATGCAGACTGGTGCAGCCACTGTAGAAAACAGTATGCTGTTTCCTCAAAATATTAAATATGGAACTGCCCTTTGACACAGCTATCCCACTTCTGAGTATTTATCCTTAGGATTCTGAAATAGCAATCAGAAAGGATATATGCACCCCTATGTTTATAGCAGCATCATTTACAAAAACCAAGATCTGGAAAATCAGCAAATTTGTATGGAACCACAAAAAACTTGAAATAGCGAAAGCAATCCTGAGGAGGGAAACAACAACAAAAACTAATGAAGCTGGAGGTATCACCCTCCCTGACTTCAGATTATACTACAAAGCAACAATCATCGAAACAGTATGGTATTGGCAAGTCAAACAAACAACACAGACACACAGACCAATGGAACAGAATAGAGAGCCAGGAAATAAAATCACATATTTATGGGCAAATAATTTTCAATAAAAAACCAAAACATACAATGATAAAAAGAGAACCCTCCTCAATAAAGGGTGCTAGGAAAATTGGAAAGCCACATGCAAAAATATGAATATGTATGAATTTTTTACAACAAATATTTTTTATTATAATGTCAAAAGGCCATTTCCTTTCTGGGAAGAGATATCCTATCTAATAAAAGAGAAACATGGTAATTAGCCGTAACTTCGCTACCCTTCCCATTGGCTAATCAGGGCGATATGCAAATTAACTGCCAACCAAGATGGAGGCCGGCAGCCAGGCAACTGACGCGAACAGGAGGATTGCTTGCTCCAGTGACGGAGGAAGCCAAGGTTCCCTGCATGCCACTGCTGGGCTCTGAGCTTGCTCTCTAAGAAACATTGTTTCAAATATAGAAGCTAAACAAAACCCCAGAAACTTGCTTTCAGTCAGCCGGGATCTCAGAGCTGGAGTCGCAACAAAGTTTCAAATACAGAAGGTAAACAAAGCCCAGAAACCTGCTTTCAGGAGCTGAGGTCTCACAACTAAAGCCGGCTCTCAGCTCCAGTGACAGCCATAGAAGGTAAATAAATCCCAGAATTAAAAAAAAGGAAAAAAGGACAGGTTGGGAGCTTCAGTCACCTGCCAGCCTGAAAACGGCCCTCAGCTCCTCACCCAGACTGGCCAGGCACCCCAGTGGGGACCCCCACCCTGAAGGGGGTGTGACCAGCTTCAAACAGCCATTATCCCCTCACCCAAGCTGGCCAGGCACCCAAGTGGGATCCCCACCCTGATCCAGGACACCCTTCAGGGCTAACCAGCAGGCCCCCACCGGTGCACCAGGCCTCTATCCTATATAGTAAAAGGGCAATATGCCTTCCAGCACCGGGATCAGTGGAGCCGTGAGGCCTCCCAGCACCGGGATCAGCAGAGCTGCGAGGCCTCCCAGCACCGGGATCAGCGGAGCAGCAAGGCCTCAATGCCCCTGTGTCAAGCGGAGCCAGGAGGCCTCCTAGCACTGGGATCAGCGGAGCCACGAGGCCTCCTGGCCCCTGGAGCAGCATGACGGGGTGGAGCAGAAACCTCCCCATCGGCCCTGCCCTGAGTGTGATGGGGGGAGTGCCCCAACCCCCTGATCGGCCCTGCTCTGTGGGTGACAGGGGGCGACGACCCAACCTCCCCATCGACCCTGCCTTGAGTGTGACAGGGGGCGGCGCCCCAACCCCCAATCGGCCCTACCCTGAGCGTGACTGAGGGTGGCATAGCAACCTCCTGATCGGCCCTGCTCTGTGCGTGACAGGGGGAGCTCCCCAACCCCGATCGGCCCTGCTCTGTGTGTGACAGGGTATGGAGCCCCAACCCCCCTGATGGGCCCTGCTCTGTGCGTGACAGGGGGCAGCACCCCAACCCCCTGATCGGCCGGCTCTCTATGTGACAGTGGTGGCACCACAACCCCATGATGGGCCCTGCTCTGTGCGTGACAGGGGGTGCGCCGCAACCTCCCCATCAACCCTGCCTTGAGTGTGACAGGGGGCGGCGCCCCAACCCCCTAATCGGCCCTACCCTGAGCATGACTGAGGGTGGCATCGCAACCTCCTGATCCACCCTGCTCTGTGCATGACAGGGGGCGGCGCCCCAACTCCCCAATTGCCCCTGTTCTGAGCCCGACCAGAAGCTGCGGGGCAGGCACTTAGAGTTTGGCCCTCCTCTCTCCCACCAAGAAGTGGCCTTAACCCAGCAGTTGTTTTTCTCCGGGGGGTCTCAGACTGTAAGAGGGTACAAGTGGGCCTGAGGGACACCCCCCCCCCCCCGCCGCCAGTGCACAAATTTTTGTGCACCGGGCCTCTAGTTAATTTTATAAAAACATGGCCCAGTACACAAAATTTGTGCACATTAAAAAGGAATTAATTAGAGGAAATATTTTACCACATTGTATGTGGGAAACGTATTTATACATTCTACCAGTGTAGTAGAGTGCGGGACATAAAAACTACCTGCAAACAATGTGTTAATATTGCTATTTGCCCTTTCTCTATAATAGAAGTGTCAGAGATGACAGAAAATTAGTAAAATGTAAATGAAAATCTCCCTCCTTTTAGAGTCTGGGATGTGCTGTGGGACCTAGAGTCAAGTCCCTACCCACCACCCGCACGCACTTCGAAAATGCAGGAGACCCAGACCTGGCTGGCCCCACCCCCACTGGGTGAGACCCAGACCCAGCAAGACCCCCCTCCTGTTAAGCCCCTACAGGAGGGGGGTGCAGCCTCAGGTCCCCTGGCCCCGGCCCTGGGGCAGGGGGCACAGCCTGAGGTCCCCTGGCCTGGCACGGGAGGGGGGGGATGGCCTAAGGAACCCTATCAAGCCCTGCCAGGTGGGGGCCACAGCCTGAGGTCCCTGTCAAGCCACACCAGGCAGAGGGAGCGGCCTGAGGTCCCCCAGCCCAGCACTGGGGCAGGGAGCGCGGCATGAGGTCTCCTGGCCCAGCACTGGGGTGGGAGGGTGTGACCTGAGGTCCCCTGTCAAGCCCCACAAGGCGAGGGGTGCAGCCTGAGGTCCCCATAAAGACCTACTGGGCAGAGGGCGCAACCTGAGGTCCCCCATCAAGCCCCGCCAGGTGGGGGGTGCAGCCTGAGGTCCCCTGGCCCGGCGCTGGGGTGTGGGGCACGGCCAGCGGTCCCCTATCAAGTCCCACCAGGTGGGGGGCACAGCCTGAGATCTCCATCAAGCCCCCCCGGGAAAGGGATGGCCTGAGGACCCTGTCAAGCCCCCCCGGGCAGGGGGCACGGCCTGATGTCTCCTGGCCTGGTGCCAGGGTCGGGGGGGCACCTGATGTCTCCTGGCCTGGTGCGGGGGGGGGGCCTGATTCTCCTGGCCT
>NW_005871400.1:406843-455901 GCF_000147115.1 Myotis lucifugus | reverse complement strand
CTGGCTAAGCAACCAGGATGCCAGGAGGATCCCCGTGGTGTCACGTTGGTGCTGTACGTGGCTGTCCTGTATCTTATGCAGTATGTTTACCATACAGGGCCCTAGGGTCACGTGACTGAGAGTATGGCTGCTCTAGGGAAGTGGGAGTATGTGCTAGAGGCTCAAGATCAGTGTCCCCAGGACACTGGGTCGGTGGGAATGCTGCAGACAATCATGGTAGAGGGATGTCACCTGCCCTGAGCAGGTGCGGTGCCGTGAGCCTCTTCTGGGCGGGCCGGTACGCTCGATATGGCTCCTGCACGCCCTATGGCCTGGAGGGACTCACTTTAGATCTCTGACCCCTCCAGCCTCCATGCACCCTCAGGTCCCTGATGTTTGGTCATGACGTTATGGTGTCATGAGGAATTAGCATATTTGTTTATTTGGGAGATATATACTAGAGGGCCAGTGCACAAAAATTTGTGGACTTGGGGGGGGGGGGTTGCCCTCAGCCTGGCCTGTGCCCTCTCCCAGTCTGAGACCCCTCGGGGGATGTCCACCTACTGGCTTAGGCCCACTCCACAGGGAATTGGGCCTAAGCTGGCAGTCAAGACATCCCTCTGGCAGCATGGGAGCCCTTGGGGGATGTCCACTTGCCAGCGGGGAGCAGGCCTAAACTGCAGTCAGACATCCTTAGCGCTGCTGAGGAGGCAGGAGAGGCTCCTGCCACCACCGCTGTGCTGGCAGCCATCAGCCTGGCTTATGGCTGAGCAGAACTCCCCCTGTGGGAGCGCACTGACCATCAGGGGGCAGCACCTGCATTGAGCATCTGCCCCCTGGTGGTCAGTGTGTGTCATAGTGACCAGTTATTCCCCAGCCGTTCTCCTACTAGGGTCAATTTTCATATTA
Organism: Myotis lucifugus; assembly: GCF_000147115.1. Classification (NCBI taxonomy): domain Eukaryota; kingdom Metazoa; phylum Chordata; class Mammalia; order Chiroptera; family Vespertilionidae; genus Myotis; species Myotis lucifugus. The sequence continues at coordinate 455,013 of NW_005871400.1, read as the reverse complement.
CCCTTTTGTTATATAGGTTAGAGACCTGGTACATGGGTGGGGGCCGGTTGGTTTGCCCTGAAGGGTGTCCCGGATCAGGGTGGGGGTCCTGCTGGGATGCCTGGTTAGCCTGGGTAAGGGGCTGATGGCCATTTTCAGGCTGGCCACACCCCCTTCATGGTGGGGGTCCCCACTAGGGTGCCTGGCCAGCCTGGGTGAGGGGCTGATGGCTGTCTGCAGCCTGGTCACACCCCCTTCAGGGTGGGGGTCCCCACTGGGGTGTGCCCAGTTTGGGTGAGGGGCTGATGGCTGTTTGCAGGCTGGTCAAGCCCCCCAGTAGGGACCCTCACCCCATGGGGGTGTGGCCAGCCTAGCTGAGGGGCTGATGGCTGCTTTCAGGCTGGTCACAACCCTTTCAGGGTGGAGAGTGGGGTCCCGCTGGGGTGCCTGGCCAGCCTGGTTGAGGGGCTGAGGGCCGTGTTCAGGCTGGCCATGTCCGCAGGCTGGAAGGAGGTATCTGGGATTCATTTATCTTCTATAATTGAAACTTTGTAGCCTTGAGCGGAGCTCAGGTCTGGCCAGGGCAGGCAGGAAGCTTGGCTTCCTCCATCACTGGGGGAAAACCAAGCCTCCTGCTCGCTCCAGCTCTGTGGCCGCTGCCATCTTTGTAACGGAATGAGGAAGTGATGGTTAATTTGCATATTACTCTTTTATTAGATAGGATAGATAATTGAGAAATGACTGTGTTCCTATGGCTGGAACAGATTAAGGGTGAAGCTGTCCAGTTTTAATAAGCAATAATAATAAAGAATAAAAAATGATTCATTAATTGTTCCTCTGGAAGCTTAAATATTCAGTACCAGCTGTTTTCCTAATTAATTGTTTTCACTGCCCTGACCCACCATCCCTCTGGTAAGCACCATATTTTGTCTGTGTCTGCTAGTTTTTCTTGTTGGTTCATTTGTTACTTTCAGCCATAAGAAAAGATGAAATTCTGCCATTAATGAAAACATAGATGGACCTTGAGAATATCATGCAAAGTGAAATAAGTCAAACTGAAAAAGTTAAGAACCATGTGATTTCATTTATATGTGAGATATAAAACTGAAAGGGCCTGTTTCTTTTTTAAAAAAATATATTTTTACTAGAGGCCCGGTGCACAAAAATTTGTGCACTGGGGGGGGGGGTCCCACAGCCCGGCCTGTGCCCTCTCGCAGTCTGGGACACCTCAGAGATAAGGACCTGCTGGCTTAGGCCCGCTCCCGGGTGGCAGAGGGCAGGCCCAATCCCTAGGTGTAGCCCCTGGTCGGGCTCAGAGCAGGGCTGATTAGGGAGGTTGAGGCGCCACCTGTCATGCACAGAGCAGGGTCAGTCAGGGGGTTGGGGAGCTCCCCCCTGTCCTGCACAGAGCAGGGCCGATCAGGGGGTTGAGGAGCTCCCCCCTGTCACGCAGAGAGTAGGGCCGATAGGGGAGTTGGGGCACTGCCCCATCACACACAGAGGAGGGAGGATCAGAGGGTTGGGGCGCCGCCTCCTATCACCCACAGAGCAGGGTCGATCAGGGGGTTGGGGCGCCGTGACTGTCACACTCAGGGCAGGGCCGATGGAGAGGTTATGGCTCTACCCCGTCACACACAGAGCAGGGCCCGTGGGGAGGGTTGGGGCGCCGCACCCTGTCACACACAGAGCCGCAGGGCGATCAGGGGGTGGGGAGCTACCCCCTATCAGGCACAGAGCAGGGCTGATCAGGGGGTTGGGGCGCCTTCCCCTGTCACAAACAGAGCAGGGCGGATAGGGAGGTTGTGGCCCCGTCCCCTGTCACACAGAGCCGAAGGGCGATCAGGGGGTTTGGGCACTGCCCCCTGTCACGCTGATCCTGGTGCTGGGAGGCCTCGCTGCTCCGCTGATCCCGGTGCTGGGAGGTATATTACCCTTTTACTATATAGAATAGAGGCCTGGTGCATGGGTGGGGGCCAGCTGGTTTGCCCTGAAGGGTGTCCTGGATCAGGGTGGGGGTCCCCACTGGGGTGCCTGGCCAGTCTGGGTGAGGGGCTGAGGGCCGTTTTCAGGCTAGCGGGTGACTGAAGCTCCCAACCTGTCATTTTTTTCTTTTTTTTTTTATTCTGGGCCAGCTTTAGCTCTGAGGCTTGGCTCCAGCTCTGAGGCCTCGGCTGCTGAAAGCAGGTATCTGGTTTGTTTGGGTTCTATAATTGTAACACTGTTGCGGTCCTGCTCACTCCAGCTCTGAGATCCCGGCTGGCTGAAAGCAGGGATCTGCGTTTGTTCTATACTTGAAACAATATTGCAGTCCTGCTGGCTGAAGCCCGGCTGGCTGAAAGCAGGTTTCTGGGGTTTTGTTTAGCTTCTATATTTGTAACAATGTTTCTAAAACTGCAAGCTCAGAGGCCGGCAGCGGCAGGCGGGGAACGTTGGGTTCCTCCGTCACTGAAGCAAGCAAGCCTCCTGTTCGCTTCAAACTGCCTGGCTGCCGGCCGCCATCTTGGTTGGCAGTTAATTTGCATATCGCCCTGATTAGCCAATGGGAAGGGTAGCGGAGGTACGGCTAATTACCATGTTTCTCTATTATTAGATAGGATTGATTTCAGAGAGGACGGGAAAGGGAGAGAGAGATAGAAACATCATTGATTAGAGAGAATCATTGATCTTCTGCCTCCTGCACGCCCCCCACTGGGGATTGACCCGCAATGCAGGCATGTGCCCTCGACTGGAATCGAGCCAGGGACCCTTCAGTCCACAAGTTGACATTCTATCCATTGAGCCAAACCAGCCAGGGTGGGCCTGTTTCTTAAAACCTATTTTATGCCGTAACCGGTTTGGCTTAGTGGATAGAGTGTTGGCCTGCGAACTGAAGGGTCCCAGGTTCAATTCCGGTCAAGGGCATGTGCCTTGGTTGCGGGCACATCCCCAGTAGGAGGTGTGCAGGAGGCAGCTGATCGATATTTCTCTCTCATCGATGTTTTTAACTCTCTATCCCTCTCCCGTCCTCTCTGTAAAATATCAATAAAATATATTTAAAAAACAAAGCAAAACCTATTTTATCTTATATGTATACTAGTGACCCGGTGCACAAAATTCATGCATGTGTAAAGGGAATTATTTAATGGAAATATTTTAATATTGCTATTTGCCCTTTCTCTATAATAGAAGTGTCAGAGATAAAAGAAAATTTGTAAAATGTATATGAAAATCTTCCTCTTGTCAGAGTATGGGGCACGCCATGGGAATCAGAGTCAAGTCCAACCCACCCACGTGTGCCTCAAAATTGCACAAGACCCAGACCCAGCCAGCCCCACCCCCATTGGGCTAGATCCAGATCTGGCTTGCCCCACCCCCATCAAGCCCCACTGGGTGGGAAGGCGTGGCCTCAGGTCATCTGGCCTGGCGGTTGGGCAGGGGAAGCAGTCTGAGGTCTCCTGGCCCAGCACCATGGCAGAGGGCACAGCCTGAGTTCCCCCGTCAAGCCCTGCCAGGTGGGGGTTGCGGCCTGAGGTCCCCCATCAAGCTTTGTTGGGTGGGGGACATGGCCTGAGGTCCCACGGCCCGGGCTGAGGTGGGGGTTGCACCTTGAGGTTCCCCATCAAGCCCCATGGGTGGGGCCATGGCCAGAGGTCCCCCATCAAGCTCCGTGGATGGGAGGTGTACCCTCAGGTCCCCTGGCCTGGTGCCTGCGCAGGGGGCATGGCCTCAGGTCCTCTTGTCCGGAGCCAGGGAGGGGGGTGTGGTCTGAGGTCCCCTGGCCCAGCACCGGGGTGGGGGCATGGCCTGAGGTCCCCTGTCAATCCCCACTGGGCGGGGAGCACAGCCTCAGGCCTCCTGGCCCAGTGCCAGGGTGTAGGGTGTGTTGTAAGGTCCCCTGGCCGGGTGCCAGGGTCGAGGGCGTGGCCTGTGGTCCCCCATCAAGCTCCACAGAGGTATGGGGCATGGCCTGAGGTCCCCATTAAGCCCCACGAGGTGCGGGGAGCGGCCTCAGGTCCCCTTCCCTGGCCCAGCACCACACAGCCTCAGGTCCCTGCTGATTGCTCGTTAAGGCTCATTACAGGAACTCAGCCTCCTCTGTGGGCGCAGCCATCTTGACCATTACAACATGACAGTCAATTTGCTTATCCCCTCTTTATTAGATAAGATACAGTGGGGCCTTGACTTACGAGTTTAATTCGTTCCGTGACGGAGATCGTAACTCAAATTACTCATATGTCAAATCAATTGTGAACGAGTGAGACACGTGATGCTGGGCTGATATTGTGGTGTTCACTGTGATGTTCGCTGCACCAACTAGCGGTGGGGTATCTGAAGCTGGCTCATAACCCGAATTTTAGCTCGCAACTCAAAGCAAAAAATCAGCTGAGAGACGGCTTGTATCTCAAAAAACTCATTAGTCGGGAAACTCGTAAATCAAGGCCCCACTGTATCTGCTCCAGTCACTTTATGGTTATTGTCTTAAATTCAGAACTCTTCCAGCCATTTTTCTATACCTAATTTATTCTGCCTTCTTTTCTCCTTTTCCCTGAGGACTCTAGTAACACATATGTTAGAATTTTTTTATTTACCCACTTTTCACTGTAACTCCATTTTTATTTACTTATTTTTTTAATTGAATATATTTTACTGTTACAATATTATTTCCTCTTTCTCCTGTCATCTCAGTTTGGCTATTAAATCTGTCCTGTATTTTCTAATTCTAGATTCAGTGTCTTATTTCTTTATTATCATTTGTATTTATTGGCTGCGATTTTAAAAAATCATTTATTTCATTGAACACTTATTTTCTCTTATTTCAATGAGAATAGTTAAAATAGCCACCTTAAAAGTCCTTGTTTGCTAAATTCCATAATCTGGATTTTCTTGGAGGCTATTTCTAACCAAAAATAATTGTTAATCATAATATGACATCTGTGTAAGAATAGACAGACTAATATGGAGAAAGAGATCATTTTAGGACAGATTATTTTTGGAAAACTGTTTTTCTGTATGGAAGGAAAATAATATGGAATTCTAACCAAAACCAAATACAAATGAGAAGTTGTCATAGATTAACAACAAAATTATAGAAGGAAATACCATAAAAGAGAAATATTAGGAGAATATTTATGAATTTAGGAATAGTGTTCGAATTCTTAAATGAAGACCTAATAGAAGAGACCACATGGCAAAAAAATGATGAATTATGTCAAAGTAAAGATTTTTGTTCAATAAAGAACAGAATGGATAAAATCATAAATTGGAAAAGGTACTTTTAATATTTGGAAACAATGATATATGTAAACTATATGTGAAAATCTTAAATAATTATAAATCATTAAATAAATATTTAAATACTGTTATCCAAAACTCAATCAGAAAGAATGAGAAAACCAAATACATGGATAACAACTAATGAAATTGAAAGAGTAATAAAAAAAAACTCCCAGGAAACAAAAATCCTGAATCAGATGGATTCACAGGTAAATTTTACCACACATTCAAATAGTTAACACCTATTCTCTTCAAACTATTCCAAAAAATTTAAGATGAAGGATGATTTCCAAGCTTTTTTAAATGAGGTCAGCATTATCCTCATTGAAAAACTAGACAAAGACTCAATACAAAAAGAAAATTATAGGCCATTATCTCTGAAAAAAAGATGCTAAAATCCTTAACAAAATATTAACAAATTGGAACCAGCAATACATTACAAAAATCATACGCATGACCAAGTAGGATTTATTCCACGGATATAGGATGATGCAATATCATATCTAATAATAGACAAACATGGTAATTAACGATACCGCCAACATGCTTCCCATTGGCTAATCAGGGCGATATGCAAATTAACTGCCAACCAAGATGGCGGCCAGCAGCCAGGCAGCTGAAGCGAACAGGAGGCTTGCTTGTTCTAGTGATGGAGGAAGCCAAGGTTCCCTGCCTGCTGCTGCCCAGCTCTGAGTTGCACTCTAAGCAACTATGTTGCAATTATAGAAGCTAAACAATCCCTAGAAACCTACTTTCAGCCAGCCGGGCCTCAGAGCTGGAGTTGCAACAGTGTTTCAATTATAGAAGCTAAAAAAAGCCCAGATACCTGTTTTCGGCAGCTGAGGTCTCAGAGCTGGAGCCGAGCCTCAGAGCTAAAGCGGCTCTCAGCTCCAGAGACAGCCATAGAAGGTAAATAAATCCCAGAATAAAAAAAAAAAAAAAAGGAGAGGTTAGGAGCTTCAGTCACCCACCAGCCTGAAAACGGTCCTCAGTCCCTCACCCAGACTGGCCAGGTACCCCAGTGGGGACCCCCACCCTGAAGGGGGTGTGACCAGCTGCAAACAGCCATCATCCTCTCATCCAGGCTGGCCAGGCACCCAAGCGGGACCCCCACCCTGATCCAGGACACCCTTCAGGGCAAACCAGCAGGCCCCCACCGGTGCACCAGGCCTCTATCCTATATAGTAACAGGGTAATATGCAAACTGACCCTAACAGCAGAAGGACTGGGAATGACTGGTCACTATGACACACACTTACCACCAGGGGGGAGACGCTCAATGCAGGAGCTGCCCTCTGGTGGTCAGGGTGCTCTCACATGGGAGGAGCTCTTCTCAGCCACAATCCAGGCTGATGGCTGCCAATACAGCGGTGGTGGTGGGAGCCTCTCCTGCCTCCTCAGCAGCGCTAAGGATGTCCGACTGCAGTTTAGGCCTGCTCCCTGCTGGCAAGTGGACATCCCCCGAGGGCTGCCAGGCTGCCAGAGGGATGTCTGATTGCCATTTTAGGCCCAATCCCCTGGGGAGCGGGCCTAAGTCAGCAGGTGGTCATCCCCTGAGGGGTCCCAGACTGCGAGAGGGCACAGGCTGGGCTGAGGGACCCCCGTCCCCCCCGAGTGCACAAATTTTTGTGCACCAGGCCTTCTGTTTGTAAATAAGTCAATGTGATACATCACATAAACAAAATAACAGACAAAAACCACATGATCATATCAATAGATGTGGTAAAGGAATTCAACAAAATCCAGCATCCATTTTTGATAAAAACTCTCAGCAAAGTGAGAATAGAGGAATCATACCACAACATAATAAAGGTCCTATTTGACAAACCTACAGCCACCATCATACTCAATGGGAAAAACTAAAAGCATTTCCTTTGTCAGAAACAGGACAGGAATGTCTTCTTTCACCACTCTTATTCAACACTAGAGACCCAGTGCACAAAAATTCATGCACTCGGTGTGTGTGTGGGGGGGTGTCCCTCAGCCCAGCCTGCGCCCTCTCGCAGTCCGGGATCATTCTGGCATCCCAGGAGCCCACAGGGGAATGTCCGCTTAGGCCCGTTGGTAGTCAGATATCCCTCTAGCAGCCTGGGAGCTCTCGGGGGATGTCCGACTAACGGCTTAGGCCCACTCCCATGGGTGATCGGGCCCAAGCCATTAGTCAGACATCCTTAGCACTGCCATGGAGGTAGGAGAGGCTCCGCTACTACCGCTGCGCTGGCCAGCTACGAACTGGCTTCTGGCTGAGCAGCACTCTCCCTGTGGAAGTGCACTGACCACCAGAGGGCAGCTCCTGCATTAAGCATCTGCCCCCGGTGGTCAGTGCATGTCATAGCGTTCCTGGTCATTCTGCTGTTAGGGTCAATTTGCATATTACCCTTTTATTATATAGGATAGTACAGGAAGTCCTAGACACAATGATCAGACAAGAAGAAAAGAAAGTCATCAAAATTGTAAAGGAGGAAATAAAACTGACATTATTTGTAGATGACATGATATCATACATAGTAAACCCTAAAGCAGTGGTTCTCAACCTGTGGGTCCCGACCTCTTTGGCGGTCGAACGACTCACAGGGGTCGCCTAAGACCATCCTGCATATCAGATATTTACATTATGATTCATAACAGTAGCAACATTACAGTTATGAAGTAGCAACAAAAATAATTTTATGGTTGGGTCACAACATGAGGAACTGTATTTAAAGGGCCAGAAGATTGAGAACCACTCCAAAGACTCCACCAACATACTATTAGATCGAATGAATGAATTTGGCAAAGTAGCAAGATACAAAATTAATATCCAGGGGTATTTTTATACATCAATAACAAACTCTCAGAAAGAGAAACCAAAAAAAAAAAAATCCCATTTATGACTGCAACAAAATAAATGAGGTAGCTAGTCATAAACTTAACCAACAAACAAGTATCAATATATACCATGTTCACAGATTAGGATAATTAACATAATTAAAACGTTCATCCTACCCAAAGCAATCTAGAGTCAATGCAATCCCTATTTAAATATCGATGGCATACTTCACAAATCTGGAATTTGTATGGAATTGACAAAGACCCCGAACAGCCTCAGCAATCTTGAGAAAGAAAAACAAAGTTGGAAGGATCACAGTAGCAGATATCAAACTATACTACAAAACCATCATAATAAAAACAACCTGTTACTGAGATGAGAACAGGCCTATAGATCAATGGAACAGAACAGAGAGCCCACAAATTAACCCATATCTTTATGGTCAATTTATATCTGACAAAGGAGGCAAGAACATTTAATGGAGCAAAGACAGTATTTTTTTATTACATACCTTAAAGGACAAGGGAAACAAAGGAAAAAAGTAAAAAAATGGGACTCTATCAAACTAAAAATTTCTGCACAGTACAAGAAACCACAAACAAAACAAAAAGACAACCAACAAAATAGAATATATTTACAAACAACAGTTCTGACAAGAGTTTAATATCCAAAATGTATAAAGACCTCATACAACTCAAATAATCCAATTAAAAACCGGGCAGAGAACCTGAACAGACACTTCTCTCAAGGCCACATACAAATGGCCAACAGGTATATGTAAAGATGCTCAACTTCAATAGCTATTAGGGAAATGCAAATAAAAACTACAATGAGCCCTAGCTGGTTTGGCTCAGTAGAGAGAGCATCACCCTGTGGACTGAAGGGTCCTGGCTTCAATTCCAGTCAAGGGCACCTACCTCGGATGCAGGCTCAGTCCCAAGCCATGCAGGAGGCAACCTATTGATATAGCTCTCTCACATCAATGTTTCTCTCTCTCTGTCTCTCCCTCTCCCTTCCACTCTCTCTAAATATAAATAAAGAAAATATCCTTGAGTGAGGATTAACAAAAAATTACAATGAGATAATATCTCACACCTTTAGAATGGCTACTATAAACTAGTGACCCAGTGCACAGATTCATGCACACTGAAAGGAAATTAATGAGGAGGTGGCTGGCGGGGCGAGACTGGGCAAGACGGGCCAGACATGCACTGGAGCCAACCTTCTGTGGTCCCTCCCCAGCCAGCTGCACCTGGGGTGCCATGGCTCGAAAGACGTCTGTGGAGTTAGTGGGGTCCCTCCAGCAGGTGGGGTCCCTTGGCCTGGCCTGCGGGGATTGAGCAGAAACTGGCTCTCTACATCCTCAGGGTCCCGGAGTGTGAGAGGCACTCTGCAAAGTTGCAGTCATACAGGGTGTGGAACACAAATGCAAGTGTGCAGTAAATCAGATGCAGGGCCAACAGTGCCCCAGCAACAACATAATTCATAGCCGAAGGTGGAATCGCGTGGCCCCCACAAGAAATTGGGCTCCTTCCTGTCTGTTAAGAGGTGCATCAACTGAGACACACGGTTGCTAATCAAGCACCTTCGGCTGTTCTTTGTTTGCCCTGCATCGTGTAGTAAATGTGTGTCATAGCGACCAGTCGAATGGTCAGACACGTAGCATATTAGCCTGTTATATATAGAGACTAGAGGCCCAGTGCATTAAATTCGTGTACGGTTAGGCTGCCAGCTGCTGGCCAAGGCCGTCCTTCCCCCGGCTGCAGGCTGCCAACAGGGGCCTTCCTTCATTCCGCGCATCCCCCTGGTTGTCAGCACATGTCATAGCGAGTGGTCAAACTCCCAGTCAGTCAAACTCCCGAGGGGATGATTTGCATATTGGCCTTTTATTATATAGGATATGACAAGTAATAACAAGTATTGGAGAGGATGTGAAAAAAAAGAAACTTGCATTCACTGCTGGTGGGAGTGTAGACGGGTATAGCCACTATAGAAAACAGTAAGGTGGTTCCTCAAAAATTAAGAATAGATTTACCATATGACCCAGAAAATTCCCTTTTGGGTAAAATTTGAAAATACAGATTCACAATGATATGCACCCCTATGTTCATTGTAGTAATGTTTACAGTGGCCAAGACATGGAAACAACTGAACTGTCCTTTGATATATGATTGGATAAAGATGTGGTCCATATATATAATGGAATACTACTCAGATATAATAAGAAATTAAATACTACCATTTGTGACAGCACAGATGGACTTTGAGAATATCATACTAAGCAAAATAAGTCCATCAGGAAAAGTTAAAAACCATATAATGATTTCACTCATATGTGGGGTATAAAACTAAAAGCAACAAATTAACAAACAACATAGACAGACAACAGTATTGTGGTTACCAGAGATAAGGAGTTTAGAAGGTAGTAAAAGTTAAAGGGGCCTAATATATGGTGATGAAAGATTATTTGACGTTAGGTGGTAAACACACCATGTAATAGACAGATCATGCATCACAGAAATGTCACTTGAAACCTATATAATTTTATTAACCAATGTCACCCCAATAAATTTAATAAAAAAGGAAAAAATATCAAGAAGGTCTTTTGTGGATTTGAACTAAAATATTAGGCATAGTTTTCCATTTCTCCCTCATTTCATGTAATATATATCTAAATTTCCTACTTGTTTTCCTTCCAATCCTTCTTAGTCCTTGTACCCTTGTCTCTTGTCATTTCTCCTTAATTTGAATGTTCAGTCTTTCATCCTTCTTTCTCTATATTTAACATTCCCCCGGAAATAGTGTGGCATTAAGGAAACTTAAGGGTATACTGCCTGTTCTCAAGTAATATGCCACCCAAAATTGATAAGTGATGACAAAATAAAATCCCAATGTTCAAGGAAAAACAAGTCATTCTCTTAAATACTGTGGGGGGTTTTCCCCTCACTTTAAGACATGCGTTGAGAGAGGAAAGGGAAGAGACAGAAACATCAATGTAAGAGAGAAACATCAATCAGTTGCCTTCCATATGCGCCCCCACCGTCGATCAGATCTGCAACCCAGGTATGAGTCCTGACTGAATCAAACTAGCAATCCTGTGGTGCATGAAACAATGCTCAACCTACTGAGCCACTACGGCCGAGCTAAATTAATTTGATTAATTACACAAATTATTTTATAATCTAGAGGCCCAGTGCATAAAATTCGTGCATGGTGCCAGGGAGGTGCCTCAGCCCAGCCTGCACCCTCTCCAATCTGGGACCCCTATGGGACCGACTGGTAGTAGGACATCCTTCTCACAATCTGGACTGCTGGCTCCTATCTGCTCGCCTGCCTGCCTGCCTGATTGCCCCTAACCGCTTCTGCCTGCCAGCTGATCTCCCCCTAACCGCTCCCCTGCAGGCCTGATTGATGCCTAACTCCTCCCCTGCTGGCCTGATTGCCCCTAACTGCCCTCCCCTGCTGGCCCGATGACCCCCAACTGCCCTCTCCTGCTGGCCATCTTGTGGCGGTCATCTTGTGGCAGCCATCTTGTGATGACATCACATGAGGATGTCACATGAGGGTTGACGCCACCTAGGCTTTTATTAAATAGGATTGCAAAACATAAGTCACAATATTCTTTGTTCAGCAACAGTATAAAACAAAACTTTTGTGTTCAGATACAAACAAAAACTTGGAGAGATGCATCCACTACCACATCATATCATTTCTCCTATTCATGTTAAATATTGTTCTGATTCTCTCTCATAACTTCCAGGAGAAATTTCATACTTTTTCACTTTACAAACTAGATCTTTAATGACCTATTTTCCTCCTAGCCTCATCTCTACTAGTCTCCCATGTGCACCCTCCATGCTAGAAGGTCATGTAGCTCCCTGAATGTGGCCTCCTGTCCTACATGTGTTCATGAGTTTAATTCCATTGCCTGGAATAACCCCATCCATCTCCATTTAGCTAGTTATGCAGGTACCTCTAGATTCAATTTAAATACTTTTTTCTGAACAGATTACATCATAAAAGAGTATTTTTAATGACTGCCTAACAGGTTCACCTATTCTCTTACTGGTTATGTTGTTTCCAATTTTTGTTGCTAATACTAGAATGTGCATAGTTTTTCCTTCTATTTAATATTTGCCAAAGATAAAATCTCAAGATATTCAGTAAATGCAAATTCCTCATTAAGGGTTTTTCACATATGATAATATACCAAGTGAAAAATCTGACTTAAAAATTATCATCCCAATGTAAAAACTTTTAGATCAAATCAATAAAATTATATATAGACATAAATAGGCAAGCAATGCCAACAAATGAAAATATGCGCATTTGAAAGCATAACACTAAACCACAACTATATAAAGATAGATATATTGCTATAAGAATCAAAAGAGAGCCCTGACCAGTTTGGCTCAGTGGCTAGAGCATCGGCCTGTGGACTGAAGAGTCCCAGGTTCGATTCCGGTCAAGGGCATGTACCTTGGTTGTGGGCACATCCCCAGTAGGGGGTGTGCAGGAGGCAGCTGATCGATGTTTCTCTCTCATCGATGTTTTTAACTCTCTATCCCTCTCCCTTCCTCTCTGTAAAAAATCAATAAAATATATATATTTTTTAAAAAGAATCAAAAGAGAATAAAGCATGATATAGATATATTATATATATATTTTTAAGTTTGTCAAATATATGGGATTGAAAAGTGGTTTTCATAGAATATAAATCTAATTTTTAAAATTACCACAAGAATAAACAAACTTATTATGTACTAAAGGCCCGGTGCATGAAATTCATGCACTTGGGGAACGTCCCTCAGCCCAAATTGAGAGAGGGCACAGACCAGGCTGAGGGACCCATCTGTGCATGATCGGGGCCGGGGAGGGGTGCAGGAGGTTGGCCAGCTGGGGAGGGAACATGGGAGGGCTCCAGGGTGTGTCTGGCCCATCTCACTCAGTCCCAATTGGCAGGACCCCAGCAGCAAGCTAACCTACCAGTCCAGTTATGGCGAACCTATGACACACGTGTCAGAGGTGACACGCGAACTCATTTTTTGGTTTATTTTTCTTTCTTAAATGGCATTTAAATATATAAAATAAATATCAAAAATATAAGTCTTTGTTTTACTATGGTTGCAAATATCAAAAAGTTTCTATATGTGACACGGCACCAGAGTTAAGTTAGGGTTTTTCAAAATGCTGGCACGCCAAGCTCAAAAGGTTTGCCATCACTGTACCAGTAAGAGCATCTGCCCCCTCGTGGTCAGTGCACATCATAGCGACTGGTTGACCAGTTTACTGTCTGTCCTCTGGTGGTCAGTGCCCATCATAGCGGGCAGTTGAGCAGCCTTAGCATATTATTAGCATATTAGGCTTTTATTATATAGGATAGTTGTATATGTATATACACACATAAAACCATATATATGTGTGTGTATATATATGTATGTATATATATATATGTATATGTGTGTGTGTATGTATATATATGTATATGCTAGTATCAACTGGGATAATAAAATAAGTTTGCTTAAATATCTACTCACCAGGACTCCCTCCGTCTTGGTTGTTTGGGTTCCTGGGTCCTGAAAAGGGGTGAAGAGGAAAGAGTAAGGATGTTTTCCAGTCTGACGGGCCTGAATGTTGGATAGTCCTTGGTATCCTAACAAAACGCAGATGATATTTTACCTAGAAGTAGCAACAGGAAACAAACTATGCTTAAAACTGAACAAACTGAAAAGCAAATATTAGAAATAAAGGACAGTTAAGAACATAAGGAAAACAATGTGATTTGAAAGGGGAGGCTCATCTGATGTCAACATGATACTGAATGCCTGGAAATGGCAGTGACTCCCAACATAATATAGATGCTCCAATCACATCTACATCTGAAGTCCTCTCAATGTGCAGACAGTTCACAAAAGTAAGATATATATGTGGCCCACAAATACATGAAAAGTTTCTCAATGTCACACGTGAAATAAATGCAAATTAAAACCACAGCGATATTTTTCTTACCTACCACACTGGAAAAATCAAAAAGCTTAACCACACACTCTGTTAGCAAGATTATAGACAAAAAGGCACTTTAATTCATTGCTTTGTAGGATGCAAGATGGCACAACTGTAATGGAGAATCTTGTAATGTTTAACAAAATTACATCTGCATTTACTGTTTGATTCAGCAATCTTACTTCCAGGAACAGACTTGAAATATATATCTCCAACAATATGAAGAAAAGCTATGTACACGTTTGTTGTTAATGTTATCTGTGGTGGAAATGTATTGAAATAAATTGCATAAACTATGGTATATGAACACAACAGAGAGCTATGTATCTGTTCAAGGTGCAGCAGAAAATAGAAATCATACTAGATAGAAAGGGTAGGAAAATTCTAAGGTATCAGGTAGCAACAGCAGCAAGCAGCCCCCAGCCCTAGGACTAAGGGAACAAAAGCAAGAGTTTATAATTACTAAAAATTATAAACTTAGAGGAGAGGTCCTGTGGGGCTGAACACCAAACTTCTGCGGAGAATGCACGAGTCAGCTGGTGCTGTCCCAGAGTGTGAGAGAAGGACCCTCCGGGACTGGACCGACATTTCTGAGAAGGAGCTCCAGCCACCTGGAGCTGGTCACCTTTGAGAGGGTGTGATGAGGCTGATTTTGAAAACTGTTGGACAATCTGCAAACTGTATTTGGCTGCTGCTATGGGAAGAAAGTGCTACTGCCAAAAAAGAAGTGTTGCTGGGATGTCACTCATAGGAACTACAAGCAGACAGAAAGCCAACAGGAAAGATCAAATTTCTTCCCCAAGTCCTGTGCTTTAACAGTAGAGTCTTATATATAGCTGGCTGAAAAAACAGAAGTGTAGCTACAGCATCAAAGAGCAGAGTAAAAGAATGGATTTATGGCTCAAAAAGAGACTGACTGACAAGTATACATTTAAAAAATGAGGTATATGTATGTAATTTATACTACATAACATATTAATTTAAATGTATATATCTCCATACATTCATATATAATACCTATGTAATTTATATATATCAATACATCTAATCTTTGGATGCATTGCCAAAGAAGTTGGAAATATAAGTACACTTCCACCAAAATACTTCAGCATTTACTAGAATTCAATACTTGTTTATAGTTCTTATTTGAGGTAAAATTAGATACAATAAAATGGACAAGTGTTAACTGTATATCTGCTTCACTGGACACACATTTTGGCAAATACAGTTTTCATAACCCAAACCACGTACAAGGTAAACAGGGGCCTCCACCCCAGAAAGTTCTCTCATGCCCCTTTCCAGTCAATCCTGATCACACTCCCTCAGAGATACATTTTTTTTTCTGATTTCACCATAGGGGAATATTGCCTGTAATATAATTTCATATAAATAAAACTCACAAGATTATACTCTTTTCCATAAGGCTTCTTTTATCAGAAAGAATAAGATTCATTAATGTAACTGCTTTTTTCAGTAGTTAATTCATTTTTGTCACTGAGCAATATTTCACAGTGTAAATATAACAGAGGCCATTAATTTTCTGGTTGAAAATTACCTGACTGTTCCCAATAATTATTCAGCTAATATGGACAATGCTGTTATGAACATTCTTACACATCTCTTTTGTGAAAATATGTTTTCCTTCTTTAGGGTAATTCATAGGAGTGCAACTGATGAATCATATAGAATAGATGTGTGTTTAGACTTATTTGAGCAAACTAATGGCAGACATATTTCTAACCTGATCATACCATTTTATAATCTCACCAACAGTGGCTTCACATCCTTAACAGTATCGTCAGACTAATTTTTGCCTTCCTGGTGGAGGGTAGAGGTGTCTCATATGGCTTAAATTTGTATTTTCCTGATGTATAATGGCATTGCATACTTTTCATGTCTTTATTAGCCATTCATATATCTGCTTTGACAAACTATTGAAATATTTTGTTTATCTTTGAAACTGGGCTGCTTGTCTCTATTATTGAGTTGGACTTTTAAAAATATCTTGGGAGAACCAAGATGGCGATACTTGCTGCCTCCCACAACCACATCAAAATTACAACTAAAATACAGAACCACCTGAAATCTGGCTGAATGGAAGTTTTACAAATAGAGAAGCAAAGGAGAAAGAACATTGAGGCTGGTAGGAGGGGCAGAGGCGCAGAAGGAGCTGGTCCAACACCCACCTGCGTCATGTTTTTAATCAGGAGGGATATCTTCACTGTGGAGGCCACCTATGAGATGCAGGCGGTTCCAGCCCCACACCAGACCCCCACTCCAAGGTTACAGAGATGGGAAGAGAGGTCCCTGTAACTTTAGGCTTTAAAAACCAACGGGGATTGTGGCTGAGTAACATTGAGGGTGCATAATTTAAATATCTGTCTCTCGCAACGGCCAGAGTTGGGCATTCATCACGTTACTCATGATCAATAATGCAATTCTAAAACCAGATGTAAACATGTACATCGGTGTTGCGTAGCAAAGACACATAGTGAAAATATCCAAGATACATTGTTCCAATATTGACATTAATATAAAAAGGTTAAGAATTGCACTATAAAGAGATTAATCTTTACTCATGACATTTTATTTTTACTCCAGTGACAAAATGCCCAATTCTGGAAACGGCCTCATTATTGTCAGCATGTGCCCCCGGTAAGCTTCCCGTGCGTTCAGGTGCATTTGGCAAACGGACGCACTTGATCGCCATGTTCGTTAGGAGACAGGAGTGGGAGGGTTAGAAGAAAAAGATATATAGTGCAATAGTGCTCGACGAGACATTCTGTGTGTCGGATAATTGAATACAGCACCATATATCTGTTGGTTATACATACTATCTTTGAATTGTTTTGCACCAGGAGTCAGTGCAACAACACTGCAAAAAGTTAATAGGTAAGAAACCTATCAACCTTTTATAAAAAACGCCAAGATTTATATTTATTTATTTTTGCAGCCTTGTGATGGAGAATCAAAAAAAATAAAAAAGCTAGATTGAATGATAAAGGAAGTGGAAGTAGCAGTAGCCGACCCTTTCAAGACATATGGACCGAGATGTACGGGATTGTCGACAGAAACAACAGATCATTGTACGTACTGTGTAATGAAACGGTAGTATGCAGAATGTGGAATGTAAAGAGACATTTTGAAACTAATCATTGTCAGCGCTTGAAAAAAGTATCGATGAAAGGAAGGAATACATTTCTAGGCAGCTACACCTCTATAAAAGTCAATCAAATTCCATCATTAAATTTGTAAGATGCTCTACAAATTTAACATCAGCAAGTTACTGTATTGCTTACTCCATAGCTCAGCATGGAAAAGCCCTCAGTGACATAGAATTTATTAAGGAAACATTTCTAAGATGTGCAACAGCTCTATTTCACGATATGAAAAATAAAGATGATATTATTAAAAGAATTTCTGAGTTACCACTCAGTAGAAATACTATCAAAGACAGAATAATAGATCTTAACAAAAACGTACAACATCAATTAAAAAAAGACTTAAATAGTTGTAAATATTTTTTGATTTCTCTTGATGAAACTACTGATGTCACATCAAATGCTTGTTTGGCCATTATTGCTAGATATTCTAATGGTCTCACAATGAGAGAAGAGTTGATAAAGTTAGAATCAGTGCCAATAAGTACATCAGGAAACGAAATATGTAAAGTTGTTATAAAAACATTCAGTGACCTAAACATTGATATCTCTAAAATTCTGTCAGTCACGACAGATGGGGCACCAAATATGGTGGGAAAAATGTGGGATTCCTGAAATTGTTTATGGAAGCTATTAGATATCCACTTGTACCTTTTCATTTCATTATCCATCAGGAGATGTTGTGTGCCAAATCGGGATTCTCAGAATTGAATGATTTAATGTCAGCTGTAACAAAAATTGTGAATTTTATAGCTTCTCAATCCCTTCACAAGCGAGAATTTTCTGCACTTTCACAGAAAGCTGATTCAACCTCCAGTGGACTACTGATGTTCAATAATGTGAGATGGCTGAGTCGAGGTAAAGTACTTGAGCGATTTGTGGAGTGCTTTAAAGAAATTATGGTATTTATTGAGAATAAGGATCTGGCAAACTTTCCTCAGATCAATGATCATAAGTGGGTCAGCAATTTGATGTTTTTTTTACAGATCACTCTGTTCATATGAATGAACTGAACTTAAAATTACAAGGTTTTGGCAAAAGTATTGACGTTATGTTTGGATACATAAATCTTTTGAAAGTAAACTTAAAGTTTTCAAGCGAGATACTGAAACTAAAACTTATTAAGTATTTTCCTCGGATAAAAAAGTATTTTGAGAAGGCCACTACAACAAGTGTAATGGAGTCCATACTTATGTACCAGAATATAGTAAACTCATTATTTGAACAGTTCAGCGAAAGATTCGACCAATTTAGAAGCCTACAACAGACCATTAAAATAATTAAGTATCCGAATGTAGTTGTTTATAGTACTTTGGAATTAAAGGATTTCCAATTTTTTTCATCAACATATTTTTGTGAGACTGTTCTCAGCATTAAATAATATTAAAACAAACAAAAGAAACCAGCTAACAGATGAAGTTAGTGGCGCTTGCTTGGCCTTGAAGTGCACCAAGTATGAACCTGCAATCGAAGAATTAGCAGACAAACTTCAGCACCAAAAAAGTCACTAATTTCTAGTTTTCATGCCATTTGATCATCATTGTTTTTATTATTATTTTTTCCTAAATGTACATTGTTTTTCTGGTTTTGCTCATTTTATACATATTTTTGGTTGATTTGTTAAATGGCATTTAAATATATAAAGTAAATATAAAAAATATAAATCTTTTTTTTACTACGGTTGCAAATATAAAAAAAAAATTATGAATATTTCTATATGTGACACGGCACCAGAGTTAAGTGAGGGTTTTTCAAAATTTTGACGAGCCGAGCTCAAAAGGTTCGCCATCACTGTCTTAGTCAGACTTGCTCCCTCTGAGCTCCAGTCCTGGGGCTATGGCTTAAAAGGAACCTGGGACACTTGGGGAGAAACTGGATTGTCTGGTATCAGGGCAAGAACTTGGAGACGGCTTTCTCCCAAATAGGGGTACTTGCGGGGTCATTGTTCTAATGCTGGGACCTCCCTGTCACAGAGCTGTCTGGCAGCCATATTTAAGTCTCCATCAGCCTGACCCACACTGTCCACCCCACCCTGGTGATTCCCTGCGACCCTGCCCCATCCAATTTGCAGCCCCACCCACTGTTTGCAGAGACTTTTCCATATGAATGGCCTGTCCTGGATCAGTCTTCAGACTTTTCTAAAATCTCTCAATCAAGTAGTAGTTGGCATCAGTGTGCCCTATACCTATCAATAAGTGGGCCAGACCCGGCACCAGCAGCAGCCTGCCTTGCTTCACAGCTCGGCCTGGCCTGGACACTTCCAAGCCCAATACAAGTAGTAACCATCTGCAAGGGGCTCTGTAGCTCCTGCCAGATGGCTCTAGGTCAGCGGTTTTCAACCTGTGGGTTGCGACCCCTTTGGCGGTCGAACGACCCTTTCACAGGGGTCACCTAAGACCATCCTGCATATCAGATATTTACATTACGATTCATAACAGTAGCAACATTACAGTTATGAAGTAGCAACAAAAATAATTTTATGGCTGGGTCACAACATGAGGAACTGTAATTAAAGAGCCAGAAGGTTGAGAACCACTGCTCTAGGTAGTGGCTGACTTTGCACCTCCTGGGAGGCCCAAGAGCCAGTGTACCTGGTGGACACCTTCAGACCAAACCAGATTACATCTCTACACATCCACAAGGGACACACTCAAGAAGCAGACTCAGTGAGCACCAAAGCCCCACTGAAGCAAGTCCTGCTCCTTAGGGGTGTCTTCTTAGCAGTGCTTCACTATGGACGCAGCTGGTCCTCACAGCCAATTGACCCAGAGGTCAATTGCTCCCAGTGACACCAACAGCAATCAAGTCTCAACTACAACAAGACTGTGCACAATAGCTCACAAAGGTTTGCACTTAGAGTGTCCACTCAGGTGACTGGGGAGGCTGAGCCATTAGCCCAGTGATGGCGAACCTTTTGAGCTGGGTGTGTCAGCATTTTGAAAAACCCTAACTTAACTCTGGTGCCGTGTCACATATAGAAATTTTCTGATATTTGCAACCATACTAAAACAAAGATTTATATTTTTGAAATTTGTTTTATATATTTAAATGCCATTTAACAAAGAAAAATCAACCAAAAAAATGAGTTTGTGTGTCACCTCTGACAGGTGTGTCATAAGTTCGCCATCATTGCACTAGGCCATACAGGACATCTACTACACAAGGCCACTCTACCAATTCCAGGAGTCATAACAGCTCTACCTAATACATAGAAACAAACACAGAAAAGCAGCCAAAATACAGACAAAAAAAGTGTCACAAATGAAAGAACAGGTGAAATCTCCAGAAAAAGAACTAAATGAAATGGAAGCAAGCAAACTATTAGATACAGAGTTCAAAACTGTGGTTAAAAGGATGCTCAAGGATCTTAACAAGAGCTTCAAGGGAATTAATGAGAGCTTCAAGGGACTTAGTGAGACTTGCAAGGATCTTAGGGAGAATTTCAAAGACATGAAGAAGGACCAGTCAGAAATTAAACATACACTAACTGAAATAAAAAATGATTTACAGGGATTTAATAGTAGAGTGGAGGATTCTGAGAATTAAATCAACAATTTGAAATATGAGGAAAAAAAATACCCAATCAGAAGAGCAGAATGAAAAAAGAATCCAAAAATATGAAGATAATGTCAGGAGCCTCTGGGACAATTTCGAGCATATCAATTGGTATCAAGCATACCAATATTCACATTATGGGGATGCCAGAAGGAGAAGAGAGATAGCAAGATATTGAAAACCTATTTGAAGAAATAATGACAGAAAACTTCCCCTACCTCAGTGGTTCTCAACCTTCTGGTCCTTTAAATACAGTTCCTCATGTTGTGACCCAACCATAAAATTATTTTCGTTGCTACTTCATAACTGTAATGTTGCTACTGTTATGAATCATAATGTAAATATCTGATATGCAGGATGGTCTTAGGCGACCCCTGTGAAAGGGTCGCTCAACCGCCAAAGGGGTCACGACCCACAGGTTAAGAACCGCTGCCCTACCTGGTGAAAGAAATAGTCCAGAAAGAGTTACAAGTCCAGGAAGCACAGACAGTTCCAAAAAAGAGGAACCCACAGAGGCTCACACCAAGACACATCATAATTAAAATGCAGAAATTTAAATACAAAGAGAGAATCTTAAAAGCAGCAAGAGTAAAGCAATTACTTACCTACAAGGGAGTGCCCAATATGACTATTGATTTTCCAACAGAAACTTTGCAGGCCAGATGGGAGTGGCAAGAAACATTCAAAGTGATGAAAAGCAAGGACCTACAACACAGTGCTCCAACACTGTGCTTTGATAATTCATTTCATTAATGTACTAGAGGCCCGGTGCACAAAATTCCCTCAGCCCAGTCTGCACCCTCTTGCAATCTGGGACCCCTCAGGGAATGTCCACCTACTGGCTTAGGCCCAGGCCTAAGCCAACAGTTGGAAATCCCTCTCACAAACTGGGACCCCTCGTTCCTTACCGCCTGCCTGCTCGCTGCTCCTTACCACTTGGCTCGCTGCTCCTTAGTGCTGCCACAGAGGCAGGAGAGACTCCTGCCACCGCCACTGCACTCGCCAGCCGTGAGCCCTATCTTTCTGTGTAGTTGTCTATGGGCCAACTGCTCTCTTCCTACTCATTTAGGGAGAGCAGCATGTGAGGGCAGACCGTGCTATCATGGAACACAGTGGGCTGCCAAGAGCTGAGAGGAGTAGCCGGGCCCATGGAGCATTTATTTACATATATATGTGACAATGTATTAGCCCAATGAGGGGGGCTGACTGCGAGAGGGCACAGGCTGGGCTGAGGGGACCCCCCCCAGTGCACAAATTTTTGTGCACCAGGCCTCTAGTCCTATATAATAGAGAGGGAATATGCAAATTGACCATCACTCATCCACAAAGATGGCTGCACCCACAGCTGAGGCCGAGTTCCCAGCAGGGACCTGAGGCTGCGCCTCCTGCCCCCTGTGGGGCTTGACAGAGGACCTGAGGCTGCGCCTCCCACCCAGCATGGCTTAAGGGGGGACCTCAGGCCATGCCTCCCACCCAGCAGGGCTTGACGGGGGACCTCAGGCCATGCCCCCCGCTGGCACCGGGCCAGGGGACCTGAGGCCGTGTCTCTCAACAAGGTGGGGCTTAACAGGGGACCTCAAGGTTCGCCCCCCATCCTGGTGCTGGGCCAGGGGACCTCAGGCCACGCCCTCCACCCTGGCACCGGGCCAGAGGACCTGAGGCCATGCCCCTCACCCGGGCACCAGGCCAGGGGACCTGTTGCTGCGCCCCCCACCAGGCATGGCTTGACAGGGGACTTCTAGGTGCACCCCCTGCCCTGGTGCTGGGCCAGAGGACCTCAGGTTGCTCCCTGTCCCAGCGCCAGGCTGGAGGAACTCAGGCTGTGCCCCCTGCCCTGGTGCCAGGCCAGGGGACCTCAGGCCATGCCCCCGCCCTGTCACTGGGCCAGGGGAACTGAGGCTGTGACCCCCACCCAGTGGGACTTAACTAGGGACCTCAAGGTGTGCCCCCCACCCTGGTTCTG
Source organism: Myotis lucifugus (assembly GCF_000147115.1). Classification (NCBI taxonomy): domain Eukaryota; kingdom Metazoa; phylum Chordata; class Mammalia; order Chiroptera; family Vespertilionidae; genus Myotis; species Myotis lucifugus. The sequence continues at coordinate 432,290 of NW_005871400.1, read as the reverse complement.
GGCTGGGGGACCTCAGGCCACACCCCTCACCCAGTAGGGCTTGACAGGGGACCCTCAGGCCGCACCCCTTGCCCCAGAGTGAGGCTGGGGGATGGCAGGCCGCTCCCCCGCCCAGTGCGGCTTGATAGGGGATCTCAAGCCATGCCCCCTGCCCCAGCCTGAGCTGGGGGACCTCAGGCCACACCCCCCACCCTGGCGCCAGGCCAGGCGACCTGAGGCTGTGCCCCCCACCTGGTGGGGCTTGACAAGGGTGCGACCGGCCGGGTCTGGATCTAGCCCAATGAGGGGGGGCTGACTGGGTCTGGGGTCACATGATTTTGAGGTACACGTGGGTGGGTGGGGACTTGACTCTGGATCCCATGGTGCACCCCAGACTCTGACAGGAGGAAGATTTTTATATATATTTTGCTAATTTTCTTTCATCTCTGATATTTCTATTATAGATTAAAAAAATCTAAATATAATATTATAGAGAAAGGGCAAATAGCAATATTAAAATCTAATTAATTCCCTTTTAATGTGCATGAATTTCGTGCACCAGGCCACTAGTATCTAAATAAAATTGGGGGAGGAGGCCAAGCACCTGAGCAAAAAATTTGAGAAATTTTGGTGTCAGCAATCGAGTTCAAATATTTCGGGACATAGCACAGTCAATCAGTGATAAAAATAAAACTTGAAATTGCACTGAAGATGCTTTAAGCCAATGTATATTGTTGAGCCTAAACCCATATAAGCATATGGATAATTTTGATTCCATAAATGGAAAGAAGTTGGAACAGAAGAATAGTCATGTAAGGATGGGACACACAGAAATAACATGAACTATTCTAGTAGTGGTTTTATTAATCTTGCCTTCAACTGACAAGCATCTGTATTTTAAACACAGAATTTGGTTCCATCTACACTAATAAAAGAGAAACATGCAAATTGGTGTCACTCCACTACACCCACCAGCCAATCAGATGAGTATGCAAATTAACCCAACAAGATGGCGGTTAATTTGCATACACAGGTGCAGAGCAAAGACTGAGGGCTCCGGCCGGAGTGAAGACTGAAGACTAAAGACTGAAGAACTGAAGACTGAAGAGGCTTGGCTTCTCCGCTGCGGCCAGACCAAAGGCCTGGGTCCCAGGTGCCGGAGGAAAACCAGTGCCGGCAGCCAGGGGAAGGAAGGCCTATTGCACGAATCTTCGTGCAACAGGCTTCTAGTGTTTATATATTGCAGACTGACCATTTATTTCCATCACCACCACCAATATAATCTCTATAGGATCTTCTTAGGAGATAACAATTTCAAAGCACTCTTTCTCTCTCCTTCCCAGTGGCTATGCTATAATCAGATTCTCAATGCCTATAGATGTCTTAATTCTAAATCAGTGTGGCAAAGCCTTCGAGTTTTCCCTAGAGATATATGAAAGGACTCAAATTCTGTTTCGCTCAAAGAAAGAGGATTTTTTCTCATGACTGGTTGTCTATTAGTGAAGATGCATCTGCTTTATTTATTACACCATTATGCTTCATAGAACTAGAAGCATTGTTTGAGTAGTCAAAGTTTCCCATAAATCTAAGGCACAAGATCTGGATTCATATTCTTGTTCTATTGTACACTAGCAGTTTCCCCTTGGAAAAATTGGTTTCCAATTTTTATAAAATAGAGTTAATTTTGTCAAATTCATTAAAATTTTAGGAACTAGAAGGGCAATTATTAGAAAATTTTAAATAAAACTTTCTCACCTGAAGTGGCAGAGAGTCATTGATGTTTTCGAAGTCATTGTCAAAAACAATGGCAGCCAGCACTTTTTGAGATTTATAGTCATACTTCACATAGTTCTCAAACTCACTTTCTGAATAAAAGCCTTTAACTGTAGAAAGGAAAAGTGTTCACTTAAATAAAAATGTCTGATAATTCCTCATGAGGGGGGAGATACTAGTTTACATGGACAAAATTTTGTCTAAATATTATAAGTTTAAAAACACTGTTTCTCAAATATTGCTATCATAACTACTTAACGGAATTTGGGGGTTCAAAACAATTTTAGGTATTTTATAAAATTCTACTACAATTTTAAATAATAATCATTATAAAGCATATACAGTAGGCAAAAGTAGGTTTAGACTTGTTCATAAGGGAAATGATACAATAATTAATAAATACTATCTAATAAAGAGGGAATATGCTAATTGACCCTCATACCATGGCAAAGATGGAGACACCCACAGTCAATAAGGAGGGAATATGCTAATTGACTGCCCCACTCTCAAAGATGACGGTGCCCACAGCCACAAGATGGCAGCACCCAGTCCCCTGAGCCCCGCCAGGGTGGCAGGTGCACGGCAAGGCTGGGCCCACCCTCAGACAGGCCCGGCCTTGCCGCGCACCTGCCCCTGGAGTCCCCCAGGCCCCTCAGCCCCCCAGCCGCCCAGGGCTGGCTCAAGGCACAAGCAAGCCTCGGATGGCAACTGCCCAACAGCCTAGGACCATCCCGAGGTGCAGGGAAGCCTCAGATGGTGGTTGCCCAGCCGCCCAGGGCCACCCGAGGCTCAGGTAACCATGGCCAGCTGAGGCTTGCGCTGCCAACAGTGGCAGCAGCAGAGGTGTGATGGGGGCATCGCCTTCCCCTGATCACCGGGTTGCCTCCCGCCCCTGAGGGCTCCCGGACTGTGAGAGGGGGAAGGCCAGGCTGAGGGACCCCCACTCCAGTGCATGAATTTTCATGCACCAGGCCTCTAGTAATAATATAAGAATAAACTCTGTGTTTCATGTACTCACAACTGTAAACCTAGTTTTGCCCACCCCTGTATATAGGTAAGTCATTATTCATCAGGAAAATGCAAATCACAATCACAATGAGATACCACTTCACATCCATTGAGATGGCTACAATAAAAAAGATAGATGACAACAAGTGCTGGTGAGGATGTTGAAATATGGTTCCTCCATACACTGCTGACCAGAATGTAAAATGGTACAACTTTAAATTAAGCCTGTCAGTCCCTCAAAAAGTTAAACACAGAGTTACCACATAAGGTACTCATTCTACCCCTAGGTGTATACCCAAAAGAAATGAAAACATATGTCTACATTAAACTAACAGATGTGTAGTCACAGAAGTACAATTTATAATAACCCAAAGGTGTAAACAACCTGAATGCCCATCCACTGATGAAGGATATACCGACTGAATACAGTATATTCATACAATGTGATATTTAACAACAAAAAGGAATGAAGTAATGATACATGCTATAACAAGGATAAACTCTGAAAACATTATATGAAGTGAAAGAAGCCAATCACAAAAATTTACATATTGCATTTATATAAAATCAATATGGAAAGGGTGTATATAAACAATTTACATAAAAGGTTTATAAAAGGCAAATGTATTTGGAAAAAAGTAGATGTTTTCCTAATCCTGCTGAAGATAGGAAATTGTGGTGTCCTGACTGAAGGTTATGAGGCTTATTTTTGACGAAAAAATGCACTAAAACTGATTGTGGTAATGGTTGCACAACTCTGGAAATATGCTAAAAGCCACTGAATTTAAATGAGTGAATGTATGGTATGTGCATTATATCTCAAAAAAGCTATTGGGCTTTTTTTCTCTTTTTTTTTAGGTAAATCAGAAGATGGAGATCACTTAAAACTGTGCTTTAAAAAAAACAACACTATTTATGGATCAATAGCTGTACTGAAATACCAGAGAAAGGAGTCAGTGAAGACAGATCAGCAGAAATTACCTAACTGAAACAAGAGAGAAAAAATTTTGAAAAGAAATTAAATAGAGCCTCTTTTGGGAAATATAAAATGTCTAGCATTTATGTCTTCATAGTCTTAGAAGAGAAAGAAGGCCTTATTGAAAAACAATTTTGAGAAATAATGCCCCAAATTCTCCAGATTTGTTGAAAGAGACAAACTTACAGATTCAAAAGGCTCAGTGAACTCTATACAGAATAAACCAAACAAAATCCATGCTCAGACACATCATAATCTAACTTTTGACAGACAAAGAAAGAAAATGTCTTAAAAGCACCCAGAGAGAAATGACACATTATCTATAGGAAAACAAGGATTCAAAGTATCACAGATATTTTTTCCCTGAGACCAAGGAGATCAGAAGAAAGTGGGAAATATTTTTTTAATACTGAAAGGGATAATTGTCAATCCAGAATTTTATAACAAATGAAAATAACCTCAAGACCATGAAGTTGAAATACATACATCCTCACATGAAGGAAAACAAAGAGAATTTGTTACTATTAGACCTGCTCTAAGAAATTATTTAAGGAATTTCTTCAGAAAGAAGGAAAATGATATCAAAAGAAAACTTGGAACTTCGAGGATGAAGGAAGAGCCACAGCCATGGTAAATATGTGAGAAATAGTTTTCTTATGTTCTTTAAAATATGTGTGTGAATTATAACACTACCTGGTAAGATTTTCAACTTATGTAGATTTGAAAACTAGAACATAAAGAGAAATACATAAAGGGATCTATATATATTGGTAATCATTTGACATTATGACAAGTGGTAAACTAGGTAAAGTGTGACAATTAAGTATGTATATTTTAACTCCAAGATCAACCATATATACCAGAAGCATAATTAATCCATTTTTTTTCTTTCATGGATGATACATTTGGTGTCATATTTGATAATTTTTCAACTAACTCTAAGTTACAAATATTTTCTCTCCAAATTTTTTATCATTTTACTTTTAGATCTGATTCATTTTGATGCAATTTTTATTTTTTTGTCTATTGATGTCCAATTGTTCAGCACATTTGTTGAAAAATTATCCTTCCACTGAATTCTTTTGCACCATTATAAAAAATATTCTGGACTATTTGTATAGGTCTATCACTGGGTTCTTTGTTCTATGTGTCTATTCCTCCAATAGCACAGTGTCTTTATCACTACAATTATATTATAAGTCTTAAAATTGTAATTTTAAAGTGTAATTCCTCCAACTTTATTACTTCTTACACTAGAGGCCCGGTGCATGACATTTGTGCAGGGGGGGGGGGGGGTGTTCCTCAGCCCAGCACTCTCTCCAATCTAGGACCCTTGAGGGATGTCCGACTGCCTGTTTAAGCCTGATCCCAGGTGGATCAGGCATAAACGGGCAGTCGGACATCCCTCTCACAATCCAGGACTGTGGACTCCCAACCACTCGCCTGCCTGCCTGCCTGCCCCTAACCACTTCTGCCTGCTGGCCTGATCACCCCCTAACCACTCTCCTGCCAGCCTGATCGACATCTAACTGCTCCCCTGCAGGCCTGGTTGCCCCCAACTACCCTCCCCTGCATGCCTGGGTCCCCCCTAACTGCACTCCACTGCAGGCCTCATCACCCCTAACTGCCCTCCCCTGCTGGCCATCTTGTGGTGGCCATCTTTGACCACACGGGGCAGCCATCTTGTGCGAGGGTGTGATGGTCAATTTGCATATTACCTCTTTATTATATAGGTTTGTTTTAGTTCTATAACAAATTAAGGATAAGTTTTACAGAAAACCTTTATTTCTAACCTTTTATACTGATGTTTAAATTCCTCTTCATGCTCTCAATGATCTCTTTTACCACATTAATATTAGAAGGCACATAAATCAATTCCCACTCTTGAGGATTTTGGAGGAAAGAAGGCAAACCACTGATGCGTAGAGGTTTATAATAATGAGGTCCAGCAACTTGTATAGTAGCAAATGAACGGAATAGCAAAAGCAACATTGGAAATACCACTGCTGTTAGGACTTCAAATAATAAATTAATGTAATGCCTTCTCTAGAAGAGGAACAAAAGATAGTGTTAATTAAGAGTACACATTAAATGCCAATAAATAGTTCTATTATATTCTTCTAATTTAACACTAGAAAATACTAGTCTTTCCTGGACTTTCTTGTACCACCCCCTCCCCTCTCCACTACCAACCTTCTTATAGATCAGACTATACTATTGATTAATATAGTTTTATAGGTTTGGAAGAGCTACCTACAGCTATTAAATTGATTTTTAAAACACACATATCCTGAATTGCAACAGGCAGGCATTTATAGATATTTTCCTTGAATGCTTTTACCTACCTTTATGGTAAAATTTTTCCAGAGAAGCACGGAAAATTGATTGAATGTCAAGAAATCCATTCTTCTACAAAGAGTGTATATTCAACTCCAATTATGGAGAAAAGGGTTTTTTTTAATGTTAAGTTACCTAATGATGTGAAGATCAAGCAAATAACAGCATTACTCCTTTCTCCTAATTTTCTCCTTATTAAGACTTAAAGATTGGTACAAGAATAATTATGTATTTGAGATAAAGAAAATGATATTGTTTATATTTTTCTATCTATTAATTTACTTAATATCTAATGAAATTCCAGTATGTTTAAAACACAAGGAAGTAAAGAAATAACAGTAAGAAGTAGTTCTATTTCTCCAGAACCTGATGTTTCCTATCCTAGTTTCTAGGACCAGGTAGATCCACAGGTGAATTCTACCAAACATCTAAATAAGAGTTAATACCAATCCTCTTCAAAGTTTTCCAAAACAATTATAGAGTAAAGAACACTTCCAAACTCATTTTAGGAGGCCACCATTATCTTGATGCCAAATCCAGATAAGGACCCTACAAGAAAAAGAAACAATGGGCCAATATCTCTGATAAACACAGATGAAAAATCCTTAATGTATTCAAATTGAAGTCAACAATACATTAAAATCACACATCATGATCAAATGAAATTTATCTCTGGGATGCAAGGATGGTTCAGCATATGAAAATCATTAAATGTAATATAACACATAACAGAATGAAGGTTTAAAATCATCTAATCATCTCAATAGATGCAAAAAAGCATTTGACAAAATTCACTCTTTCAGAATAAAAACATTCAACAAATTATATATACAAAAATAATTACTCAGCAAAATAAAGGTCATATATGAGAAGCTCACAGCTGACATCATACTCAAAAGTGAAAAACTGAGAGCTTTTTCCTGGTAGATCTAAAGCAAGGCAAGGATGCCCACTCTTGTCACTTCTATTGAACATAATACTAGCAGTCCTGATAAGAACAATATGCAAGATTATCAAATACATCCAAATAAATACCTAAAATTGTCTCTGTTCCCAGGTGGTATAATCATATATACAGAAAACCCTAAAGGCTCCACAAAAAAACCACAGTATTAGAACTAATAAAACTAAAAGAACTAATTAAATGAATTCAGCAAAGTTATAGGACACAAAATCAACATAGAAAAATAAGTTGAGCCCTAACCGGTTTGGCTCAGTGGATAGAGCGTTGGCCTGCGGACTGAAGGGTCCCAGGTTCGATTCCGGTCAAGGGCATGTACCTTGGTTGCGGGCACAGCCCCAGTAGGGGGTGTGCAGGAGGCAGCTGATCGATGTTTCTCTCTCATTGATGTTTCTAACTCTCTATCCCTCTCCCTTCCTCTTTGTAAAAAAATCAATAAAATATTTTTTAAAAAAAAGAAAAAGAAGTTGAGATTCTAGAGACTAATAACATAACTGAAAATGGAATTAAGAAAACAATCCCATTTCCACTAGCATCAGAAACAAAAAAAAATATTTAGAAATAAACTTAACCAAAGAGGTAAAAATTTTGTACATTGAAAACTATAAAACTGATGACGGAAATTAGAGCTGACACCAGTAAGTGGAAAGATGTCCTGTGTTAATGTATTGGAAGATTTGTAACTGTTAAACTGTCCATATTATCTAAAGGGATCTACAAATGGAGAGAAAGGAGGAGAAGGGAGCAGGAGAAACAAGGGATTGAGCCACAGAGTGGAAGGTCGTCAGTCTAGGAACACTACAGACCCCTGGTGCTATCTGTAGCTTCTCTCCACTAGGGCCTGTTTGTCCCTCCAGGAAGTCTCACTGGACAGAACCAAAGCTGACCCCACATCCATTCTTGGTTATGTAGCCCTGCCCTTGGGAAACACTCACCCATTTTTCCCATTGACCAAACCTGAGAGTATAGGCTGCCCCATACCGCCATTTACTTTTTGCTGTATTCATTCACCCATTAAGTTTAACGTGAGAGTCAGACACCAGCGCGTGTGTTCTCTGCAGTCCTGTTGAAATCCTGATCACTAGCTTGAGATGAGTGGCAAGTGTCCCCCCACCCTTCCAAACCCAGGGAACCCAAAGGTTGCATAGCACAGTTCCCTTCAGGGAAAACCCCTTTCCCAAGCCCTCTGAGTCCAGGTGTTTTTATGCCCTCCGTACAAATGAAAAGTCTAAGAGAAATTTCACCAATTCTTGGCACCAACTCTGATGTTTCTAAGTGTAAATAGAAGATTGAAACATGTTGACTTTATGCTTTGGCTCTGATGTTCCCTCGGAAGCCCTATGGCTCCTATTTGTAGTCTTTCACTAGGGCCACCCATTCATCACATTTATGTCTGAATTCCAATAGTGCAATGGTTCTAGTCTTTTTTCCTCAGGACACTCTTCAATCCCAATGATAATAAGTGAATACAGACGTTAAGGGGAGGAAGGCTCTGAGGTTCGGTGCCTGCCTCACCAAGCCTCCTGTTATAATTAAGAAATGTCCGAAGGGCTCTTCTTTTTTCACTCTTGGAGGAGGGAAGGTCGGAATGCTAAAGTGGAGGCATATTAGGATGTTTTTCTCCAATTGGTTTTTAAAATTTGTTTCTAAGTGTGGTATCATGAACCTCACGTTAGGATCTAACAGATTTGGAAAATATTTTGAGAAATACCATAAATATATGTAAGATTAGAGCAAGTTAAAAAGTGATTTCCACCTCACTTTCACTCTTCTTGTCATTCTACCCAGAAAATACAAAGTGTCCCCAAAAAATGTATACGCACTTAACAGCTGATTCTACTACATTTTGAAAATGGAATGTATTTTAATAAACACTGCCTTTACTTGTAAATTTTAAAAAAAATAAAGGGATCTACAAATGAAATACAATCCCTATCAAAATTCAAACGATTTTAAAGCCAAAATAGAAAACAACCCTAAAGTACACATAGAGCAGCGGTTCTCAACCTGTGGGTCGCGACCCCTTTGGCGGTCGAACAACCCTTTCACATGGGTCGCCTAAGACCATCCTGCATATCAGATATTTACATTATATTGATGTTCTTGGTGAACGGAGATGCAGAGATGAGTCGGACGACAGGATACGGAGAAGCAGAGGGCTACCGCTCGCTCAGGCGAATAGCAAAGACCCTCTGATGCCTTCTGGCTTTTATTGAGGGTGAGCACAGCAAACAACAATGGAGTACAGCAAGTGACAATGATTAACAATGGGGTACAGCAAGTGACAATGATTAACAAACATGCTTTAAGAAATCATCAAAGCTAAGTTATACATTACACTATTAATTTCCTATATTATATAAAGATTCTTTCCACCTGCAGCAGTGCACCCTCCCCTGAACTTTCTATGCCCTCATGGACTATTCATCACGTCAAGGAAAGTTCTGCCTCGGAACAGTAAGTCTCGCGTGCAAGACTTTGTTCTGACGCGGCCCGCTTGCAGGCTCACGCCTTCTCCCGGCAGAACGTCCTCTTCTAGTTAACTTCTTTCCGCTTGACCACTACACATTATGATTCATAACAGTAGCAACATTACAGTTATGAAGTAGCAACGAAAATAATTTTATGGTTGGGTCACAACATGAGGAACTGTATTTAAAGGGCCAGAAGGTTAAGAACCACTGACATAGAGACTTAATAGCAAAAGCAATCTTGAGGGCGGGGAGGGGGGAAAGCTGAAGGCATCACACTTCCTGATTTCAAAATATATTAAAAAGCTACAGTAATTGTAATAGGATGGTACTGGAAGAAAAACAAAGATATAGACCAGTGATGGCGAGCCTATGACACGCGTGTCAGAGGTGACACGCGAACTCATTTTTTTGGTTGATTTTTCTTTGTTAAATGGCATTTAAATATATAAAATAAATATCAAAAATATAAGTCTCTGTTTTACTATGGTTGCAAATATCAAAAAATTTCTATATGTGACACGGCATCAGAGTTAAGTTAGGGTTTTTCAAAATGCTGACATGACGAGCTCAAAAGGTTTGCCATCACTGATATAGACCTATGGAGCAGAAAAATACCAGAAAAAATAGAGAAGATCCAAACACAACATAATTAATAAGTAATATATATATATATATATATATACACACACACACACACACACACACACACACACTACAGGCCTGGTGCATGAATTCGTGCATGGGTGGGGTCCAACCAGCCCATCCCAATGGGGACTGACTGGGGCCGGGTCAGTGGGGAGGAGGCAAGGGGACGTGGGAGGTTGTGGGGGAAATTAGGGCCCCAATTAGGGGCAGTTGGCCCCCACAGTGCATGTCATAGTGACTGGTCATTCCTGTTGTTTCAGTTGTTCCGGTCGCTTGGCTTCTATATATATAGATATATTTTTCTACACAAAAATTCATATTGTTGATCAAACTCACATGAAATATTTGTGAAAACTGCTCATAGTCTTTCCATAAAAACAATAGGCAAATAAATGAATTCAGTAAAGTGGCAGGATACAAAATAAATAGCCAGAAGTCAGATGATTTTTATACACCAATAATAAACTATCAAAAAGGGAAACTAAGAAAATCATCCCAATTATAATTGCATCAAAAAAGATACCTAGAAATAAATTTAAACAAGGATGTAAAAGACCTATACTCATAAAATTATGTGACACTGAAAAAAGAAATTGATGAAGATACAAATAAGTGGAAGCATATACCATGTTCGTGCATAGGAATATACTAGTATAACATCACGAAATTTCCGTAATAGCCAAAGCAATATATAGATTCAATACAATTACTATCATGATACCAATGGGATATCACACAGAAATAGAACAAATATTCCAAAAATTTATATGGAACCACAGAGCAGCCTGAATACATAGCAATCTTAAGAAAGAAGAACAAAGTTGGAGGAATAATGCTACCTGATATCAAACTATACTATAAGGCCATAGTAATGAAAACAGCATATTATTCTAATTAAAACAAACATGCTGATCAATGGAACAGAATAGAAAGCAGAAAAATAAACCCAACCTCAATAAAGTCATGGTCAATTAATAGTTGACAAAGGAGGCAAGAATATACAATGTGGTAAAGACAGTCTGTTCATTTCATGATGTTGGGAAAATTGAAGAGATATGTACAAAATAAATGAAACTAGACCATGTACTTATACCATGTACTAAAATAAACTCAAAATAGATTAAAGACTTAAATGTAAGACTTAATACCATAAAAAGCATAGGACAGTGGTTCTCAACCTTCTGGCCCTTTAAATACAGTTCCTCATGTTGTGACCCAACCATAAAATTATTTTCGTTGCTACTTCATAACTGTAATGTTGCTACTGTTATGAATCATAATGTAAATATCTGATATGCAGGATGGTCTTAGGCGACCTCTGTGAAAGGGTAGCTCAACCGCCAAAGGGGTCACGACCCACAGGTTGAGAACCGCTGCCCTACCTGGTGAAAGAAATAGTCCAGAAAGAGTTACAAGTCCAGGAAGCACAGACAGTTCCAAAAAAGAGGAACCCACAGAGGCTCACACCAAGACACATCATAATTAAAATGCAGAAATTTAAATACAAAGAGAGAATCTTAAAAGCAGCAAGAGTAAAGCAATTACTTACCTACAAGGGAGTGCCCAATATGACTATTGATTTTCCAACAGAAACTTTGCAACAGAAACCGCCAAAGGGGTCACGACCCACAGGTTGAGAACCGCTGGCATAGAAGAAAACATAGGCAGTAAAATTTTGGATATTTCTCATAGCAATATTTTTTGATATATCTCCTCACTCAAGAGAAACAAAAATAAATAAATATAAACAAATGGGACTACATCAAACTAAAACATTTTTGCACATCAACAAAATGAAATGACAATCCACTGAATGGAAGAACATATTTGCCAATGATACATCCAATAAAGGGTTAATATCCAAAATTTATAAAGAATTTACAAAACTCAACACCAAAAAATCAATCGAATTAAAAAATGGGCAAAGGCCCTGAATAGACACTTCTTCAAAGAGCACATACAGATGCTCAATGACATGTGAAAAGATGCTCAGTGTCACTGATCATTAGAGAGATGCAAATTAAAATCACAATGAGATATCACCTCATGCTTATAAGAATGGCTATCATCAATAAATCTTCAAAAAACAAGTGCTGGCAAGGATGTGGAGAAAAGGGAACCCTCGTACACTACTGGTGGGAATGCAGACTGGTACAGCCACTGTGGAAAGCAGTATGGAGTTTCCTCAAATAAATTAAAAATGGATCTGCCTTATGTCCCAGTGATTTCACTTCTGGGAAAATATCCAAAGAAACATGAAACACTAATTCAAAAGAATATTTGCATTCCAATCTACATTGCAGCATTATTTATAATAGCCAAGATTTGGAAGCAGCCCAAGTGCCTATGAGTAGATGAGTAGATAAAAACTGTGATACCCTCTTGAGGAATTCCAACATGGTGGAGAACAGGACCGGGGTGAGGGTGAGAGTGCGAGTGGGTGAGCGTGTGCGAGAGAGCATGTGTGCATGTGAGAGTGGGTGGGCATCTGTCTGTAGGTGCGGAGACTAGGGCCCGGCTGTTCAGGTGCTCCTGAAGGGGCAGCTGCTGGCCACAGCAGCTTAGGATTAGAGAGCATGCCATTTTGGAATATCCACAGGATCCTTCTTGGGAGGAGGCTGTGGGGAACTGCCAAGACCCAGCACCCTGAGGCTGCAGACTGACACAACTGGCCCAGCCATCACACTCTGGTGCCCTGGCCAGGAGCCACGCCCTGGTGGAACTGACCAGACATCCCAGAAAGACAGGCCCTGCAGTTATGACTCTGCGTGCCTGGCCCCCAGCCCCAAGCTGTGGCCTGGGACGTCCAGACACGTGGATCCACATCACAACCCTGAGTGCTCGGCCCCACTGCCATGAACCGAAGCCCCCACATGCACCTACCTGCTGCTGTGACCCAGTGCTTGACCCAGCAGTCCGGATGACCAGCCCTGCAGCCATGACCGGGTGCACCCAGAAGACTGCACCAGTGCCACGATTTGGCACTGCTGACTCAGTGCCCCTGGATTCCCGAACTAGCCGCTTTAACCTGGCTTCCTGAACTGCTCAGACAGTGACTCACATTGGCCTGCATCAGAGAACCTCCCGGGAGGCCTGGGAGCAACACAACAAGGGGCCAGAGTCAACAACATCAGAGGAAAATCCAGCTAGCTCCACAAACAGCAGATCCAAATACTTGTATAATAGTTGGCAAGATGTGGTCAGGGTTGAGACTTACTGTCAGCAAACCTGAGGGGAGACCCCACCATCAAATGGGTCATCAGCCATCAAGACCCAAGTACAATAGAAGAGCCCAAATAACCCATATAAGGGACATTACTAGATCATCCAACTCAGGAGATCAATAAGGCTCCACCATTAGGTCCCACAAGGTACTGTCTACATAAGGCCATGCCATGAGACTCAGAGGCATAGTAGTTCTATCTAATACATAGAAACAAACACAAAGATATAGCTAAAATGGGGAGACAAAGAACCAACCCCCAAATGAAAGAAAAGGAGAAATCACTGGGAAAGGATCTTAATGAAATGGAGGCAAGCAATTTATGAGTTATAGAGTTCAAAGTAATGGTTATAAAGATGCTCAAAAAACTTAGTGAAAACTACAAGTAACTTACTGAGAACTACAAGGCACTAAATGAGATCTATATAAGCATGAACAAAGATGTAGAAACCATGAATAAGAACAAATGAGAAATGAAGAATGATAGCTGAAAGAAAGAATATCCTGGAAGGAATCAACAGTATATGAGAAGAAGTTGGGTACTGAATCAGCAAATTATAAGACAAAATAGAAAAAACACCCAATCAGAGCAGCAATTTGAAATGCAGGAGGGTAGTTTAAAGGAGCTTTGGGACAACATGAAACATAACAATATCCACATCACAGAAGTACCAAAAGGAGAAGAATATTAGCAAGGAATGGAGACCCTCTTTGAAGAAATAATAACAGAAAACTTCCCTAACCTGGTGAAGAAAAAAAATCACACAAGTTAAAAAAGAAAAAAAAAAGAGTTTCTCAATCAAGATGAACCCGAAAAGATCTACTCCAAAATGTAAAATGGCAAACATTAAAGACAAAGAATCTTAAAGGCTGCAAGAAAGAGGCAGGAAGTTACCTACAAGAGAGTCCCCATTAGTCTGTCAGCTGATTTCTCAATAGAAAAACAGGGTAGAAGGAAAAGGCATGAAGTATACAAAGTAATGAAAACCAAGGGACTGAATCCAAGACTAGTATCTCCAGCAAGGCTATCATTCAAACTTGAAGGAAAAATAAAGAGCTTTCCAGACCAAAAGAAGGCTAAAGGAGTACATTACCATCAAACCACCATTGCAAGAAATGCTAAGTAGACTGCTTTAAGAAGATAATGAAAGAAGAATAAAGGGGGGCCATACAGAGACAAAGAAGATCACTACATAAAACTAAAGGAATCAATCCAACAAGAAAATATAATCCTTGTTAACATAAATGCACACAATATAGGAGCACTGAAATATATAAAAATACTCTTGATGGACCTTAAAGGAGAGATAGACAGCAATACAGTCATAGTAGGGGACTTTAACACCTCACTGACATCACTGGATAAATCTTCCAAACAAGAAAATAGTGGCTTTAAATGATACACAAGATTGGATTAATTTAATTGATATTTACAGAATATTTAATCCAAAAGTAGCAAAATATACATTCTTCTCAAGTGCACACAGATCATTCTCAAAGACAGACCATATACTAGGACACAAAATAAGCTTTAAAAAAGTCAAGAAGATTGAAATAATATCAAGCATCTTCTCAGATAACAATGGATGAAACTAGAAATCAACTACAATAAAAACACTCAAAACATTCAAACACATGGAGGCTAAGTAGCATGTTATTAAACAATGAATGGATTACCAATTAAATCAAGGAAGCAATGAAAAACTTCCTGGAAACTAATGAAAATGAACACACAAAACCAAAATCTATGGGACACAGCAGTCCTGAGAAGGAAGTTCATAGCACTACAGGCCTACCTCAGGAAAAAATAAAAAGCTAAAATAAACAATCTAACTATACAACTATAAGAATTAGAAAGAACAACCAGAAAAGCCCAGAGTAAGTAGAAGGAAGGTAATAATAAAAATTAGAGAGGAAATAAATGACATAGAGAATAAACAAACAATAGAAAAGGTCAATGAAACCAAGAGCTGGTTCTTTGCAATGATAAACAAGATTGATGAACCTCTAGCCAGACTCATCAAGAAACAGAGAGGATCCAAATCAGAAACAAAATATGTGAAGAAGTAGCAACGGACATCACAAAAATACAAAGGATTGTAAAAACAAAACAAACAACAAAAAAACAACTATATGGCAACAAATTGGGAGCTGACCAGGGAGGTTAGAAGAGAGAAGAGCTAAGATGGTGCCAGGGATTCAGCCAGAAACTCACAACGCATAGCTCAGAGCATGTCTCAACCCATAGAGCAGTGGTTCTCGACTTTCTGGCCCTTTAAATACAGTTCCTAATGTTGTGACCCAACCATAAAATTATTTTTGTTGCTACTTCATAACTGTAATGTTGCTACTGTTATGAATCGGAATGTAAATATCTGATATGCAGGATGGTCT
Organism: Myotis lucifugus; assembly: GCF_000147115.1. Classification (NCBI taxonomy): domain Eukaryota; kingdom Metazoa; phylum Chordata; class Mammalia; order Chiroptera; family Vespertilionidae; genus Myotis; species Myotis lucifugus. Next base: position 416,520 of record NW_005871400.1, on the reverse strand, counting down.
TAAGCGACCCATGTGAAAGGGTCGTTCGACCGCCAAAGGGGTCATGACCCACAGGTTGAGAACCGCTGCCATAGAGCGTAGTAATCAGGTTCTGCTGGCACTCCCTTCAGCGGCAGAAACAGACAGTGTGCATTCCTGTGGGAGTGGTCAGCATGCATTGCAGCTGAACCCAGTAACCTAGAGAGGGACAAAGCACAGAGATGCAGCAATAATTGTCTGGCAATTGCCATTCTAAACTGAAAAAAAGCCACAGAACCTGGCCACCTCACCTCACCTCACCCTCTCAGTCCTACCAGTGGGCCCCCACAGAGGGTGTAGCAGTGAGTGTTGGGATGCAGAGCACATTATTTGCAACCCTAAGAACTGAAACTACAGAAACTGTTTTTTTAGCAACAGGTGCACTTTGCGACTAACCCCACCCAAGAGAGGAGGCCACAGACGCCTGCCAATCCTCATTACTACAGAGACCAGAGCTACAAGAAAACAGAAAATAATCACACTAAATAACCATACATCAATAATCACTGTAAATGGACTGAACTTACCAATAAAGAGGCACAGAGTAGCAGACTGAATAAAAAAAACAACAACCACATTATGCTGCCTTCAGGAGACACATCTCAGCTGCAAAGAAAAATACAGACTAAAAGTGAAATGTTGGAAAATGATTCTCCAAACAAATGGCATCAACAGAAAAGCGGGTATCCTATGTAATACCGGAACAACCAGAGACCAGAACCACCATGGCCCCTCGCCAGGCTGGCCCCACCCCCAAGCAAGTGGTTAGGGGCAATCAGGCAGGCCAGCAGTTAGGGGGGTCAGATAGGCAGACCAGCAGTTAGGGGTGATCAGGTAGGCAGGCAAGTGGTTAGGGGCGATCAAGTAGGCAGGTCAGTGGTTAGGGGAGATCAGGTAGGCAGGCAGAGTGGTCAGGGGTGATCAGGTAGGCAGAAGGCCCCTCGCTGGGCTGGCTCCACCCCCAAGCAAGCAGTTAGGGGTGATCAGGTAGGCAGGCAAGTGGTTAGGGGTGATCAGGTAGGCAGGTGAGTGGTTAGGGGCGATCAGGTAGGCAGACAACCCCTCACAGGGCTGGCCCCACCCCCCAGCAAAGAAAGAGGGAGGCCCAAGCCACCAGCGGTTACTCTGTGGCAAGTGTGCAGCTGCCCAGCAATCGCTCTGCAGAGGGAGGCCCAGGCCAGCCAAGCCATCACACCCCATGCCTGTCGACTGCAGAGGGAGGCCACCAGTGGCAGAGGAGGGGGGGGTGCAGTGCTGCACAGATGGCAAGCAGTGGCAGTGGTGGGGGTGGGGCCAGCTTCTTTTTACATTCCCTATCTTGACGGGGAAGGAAAGCCCTGATAGGCCCCGATCTCAGGCCAGGCTTAGGGACCCTACCGAGGGGTCCTGGAATGTGAGAGGGTGAAGGCCGAGCTGAGGGACCCCCTTCTCCCCCAAGTTCATGAATTCCGTGTACTGGGCCTCTAGTGGTATCATAATCAACTTGATATTCAAAGGAACAAAGTGGCTAAGAGATATTTACAAAAATTAACTTGAATAATCAATTTTTGCACATAAGTTTAAATGATATTGAGAGTTTATTAGTTTGTATATAATTGTTTCTTATGAGATTCTTCTCATATATTAGTCTATACATACTTGCGTTAATCTTTCTTCTCACAGACAATTCTATGGCTATTAAATCTAGAAGGCTGCTAGGTTAAACTTTTCATAGCAAAAATTGCTTTTCATCAATTGTACAATGTAATTGCTTCAACAACAAAAATGTTAATGTAGAGACAAATGAGAATGACAATATAACATATCTGGGATGCAGGAAAAGCAGTAATGAGAGGGACATTTATATCATTACAGTGCTATCTCAAGAAACAAGAAAATCCCCAAGTAAACAACCTAACATTACATCTTAAACTAGAAAATAAAAACAAAAGCAGCCCAAAGTTAGCAGAAAAAAAGAAATACCAAAAATTAGAGCAGGATTAAATAAAATATAGAACAAAAAGACTATACTAAAAATTGTGCAACAAAGAGCTGGTACCTTTGTGGCAGGACAGTGAAAAGCTAGGAAAATTCCTGGACCAGTAAAATAGAGAAACTAAAACATGAAAGTTAAACAAATACAAACAATTTGAACAACTTAAAGCCAGCTAGTGAATCACAAGACCCTACTTCCCTAGCCAACAACACTTGAAAGCAAATAATTTATACCTCTCCTTCCTAACCAGAGAACACATAGCTTAAATCAGCCGTCGCCAATCTTTCAGACCTCACGGATCACCAGTGGTCCGAGGACGTGACCGCTGGCTTAAATCACCTTAGTCTGGGAAGTACAGAATAGAGACCCAATTAACGACATTTGTGCCAGCTAAACCCAAGGACTAATGAAATTAGGGGAACAAATAATAAAAACCTGATTAGAGCCAGACAGGCCCAAGATAAAAGTAAAACAGTAAAGCTGATGAAAGACTAACCCCAAACTTCCCTATATGCTCATTTTGATGCATCAGTATATTAAAAATGCACCTGAAAAGCTAATGAATATTCTGTGGAAAACCTCCCCTAAAATTCTCAACCACATAAGAGATAAAAACCCTGAAGGCAAAGACCGGGGTGGGCTCAGTATAGAGAGCAACCATACCCCTTCTCAGGCATGAACTTTTCGCTTCCTCCTAAACTCTAAGGGTCTCCATGAGACGTGCAACCAGGCCAGCAGCAGGTAGCAGCAGCTCATTCTGGGCTCACTTCCTGATCCTGTCTCCATGGCCCCCTTTTCTCTGACTTTCCAGTGAGCTAAAAGCAGCTCCACCGTGGCTCACTTCTGTCACTGTGACCTCCAGTATCCAGACAACTAGCAACAGCCCAGCTCACTTCTCTCCTATAACGTTTCTAGGGAACCAAAGCAAAGCACAGTCTAGGCTCTCTCCTGTTGCTTCTTCTACCCTGAGTTCTTCCTTTGTTTCCCTCTCCCCAGCTTTAATAAACATACTCACAAAATCACCTGGAATCATGTTGTGAAATCTTTCCTACACAAAATCAAGAACCTACACACTAAAGGCCTGCCTGAGGCATACCCACTCAAGGCCCAGTCCCTGTCTGGTAATACTTTGAAAAGATTAATAAAATTGACAAACCTCTGGCTAGACCAGTGGTTCTCAACCTTCCTAATGCCGCGACCCTTTAATACAGTTCCTCATGTTGTGGTGACCCCCAATTTCAGTGTTACAAATTGAACATAATTAAAGCATAGTGATTAATCACAAAAACAATACGTAATTATATATGTGTTTTCTGATGGTCTTAGGCAACCCCTGTGAAAGGGTCGTTCGACCTCCAAAGGGGTCGCGACCCACAGGTCGAGAACCGCTGGGCTAGACTGACTAAGGAAAAAAGATAAAAGACTCCAATAAACATAACTAGAAATAAAAGAGGTTACCCACAGATACCACAGAAAAACAGAGCATCATACAAAAACTACTATGAAAGACTATATGCAACCAAATTTAACAACCTAGAAGAAATTGATAGATTCCTAGAAACATACTAGTACAACCATCTTAGACTGAATCATAAAGAAATGGAAAATCTAAATAGGCCAATTAAGAGTGAGGAAATTGAAACAACCATCAAAAACCTCCAAGTAAAAGTCCAGAACCAATGGCTTCACTAGTGAATTGTACCAAACATTCAAAGAAGATTTGATATCGATACTTCTCAAACTCTTCCAAAAAATTAAAGGAGAGGCAATAATAATTCCTAACACATTTTATGAGGCCAACATAACCATGATACCCAAATATGACATGGATAACATTAAAATAGAAAACTACAGACCAATATCACTCATGAATACAGATACAAATATCCTAAACAAAATATTAGCATATCAAATACAGCAATACATCAAAAATATAATACAACATGATCAAGTGGGATTCATTGCAAGGGCACAAAAACCGTTCAACATATGCAAATAGATCAATGTCATACACCACGTTAGTAAAATAAAAGATAAAAATCATATGATCATATGAATAGATGCAGAAAAAGCATTCGACAAAATACAACATGCATTTATGGTTAAAACACTCAATAAAATAGGAATAGAAGGAAAGTACCTCAACACAATTAAGGCCATATGTGACAAATCCTCAGCTAATGTCATACTCACTGGTGAAAAACAGTTTTGCTTCTAAGATCAGGAACAAGACAAGGATGCCCACTTTCACTACTCTTATTCAACATAGTTGTGGAAGTCCTAGCCAGAGCAATCATGCAAGAGAAAGAAATAAAAGGCAGCCAAATTAGGAATGAAGAGATAAAAATGTCACTTTTTGCAAATGACATAATTCTGTATAAAGAAAATCCTAAAGACTCCACCAATTAGAAACAATAGACAAATATAATAAAGTTGCAGGATACAAAATCAATGTGCAAAAAGCTACTGCATTTCTATATAATAACAATAAAATTTCAGAAAAAGAAATGGAAAATACAATTCCTTTTGCAATTGATACAAAAATAATAAAATACCTAGGAATAAACTTAACAAAGGAGGTGCAGGACCTATACACTGAAAAGTACAAGATATTTTTAAAAGAGATTGAAGAAGACACGGATAAATTAAAAGATATTCCAAGTTTATGGATTGGAAGGTCAGCATAGTGAAAATACCCATATACTTAAAGCAATACACAAATTTAATACAATCACCATCAAAATCCCAATAACACTTTATAAATTAAACAACAACAACAACAACAACAACACAGTTTTGTAGGTAACAACAAAAGCCTGAGAACAGCCAAGCAATCCTGAGAAAAAAAAGAACAAAGCCAGAGGTATCACACTTCCTGACTTCAAATTATGCTTCAAAGCAAAAATAATCAAACAATGTGTTATTGGCAGAAAAACATACACACAAACCAATGAAACAGAATTTGAGAGCCCAAAATAAACGCACATGTATATCAGCAAATAATTTCTACGAAGACATCAAAAATATACATGGAATGAAATCGATGGCATTTCTATACACCAATAGTGAACTTACAGAAAGAGAGACTAAAAAAGCAACCCCATTTACCATCACACCAAAAACACTAAGATACCTAGGAATAAACTTAACTAAAGAGGTAAAAGACCTCTACTCAGAAAACTACAGGATGGTGAAAAAAGAGATAGAGGAAGACATAAACAGATGGAAGAACATACCATGTTCATGGATTGGTAGAATCAACATCATTAAAATGTCCATACTACCCAAAGCAATCTATAAATTCAATGCACGCCCCATTAAAATACCAACAGCATATTTCACAGACCTAGAACGAACTATTCCAAAAATTCATCTGGAATAAAAAAGACCCTGAATAGCTGCAGCAATCCTGAGAAAGAAGAACAAAGTAGGTGGGATCTCAATACCAGATATCAAGCTGTATTACAAAGCCACTGTTCTCAAAACTGCCTGGTACTGGCACAAGAACAGACATATAGATCAATGGAATAGAACAGAGAACCTAGAAATCGACCTGAGCCCACTGCATGGGAGAACATATTTGCCAATGTCATCACCAATAAGGGTTTAATCTCCAACATGTATAGGGAACTCATACTACTTAACAAAAGGAAGATAAACAATCCAATCAAAAAATGGGCAAAGGACCTAAATAGACACTTTCAAAAGAGGACATTCAGAAAGCCAAGAGACATATGAAAACATGCTCCAAGTCACTTGTCATCCGAGAGATGCAAATCAAAACAACAATGAGGTATCATCTCATACCTGTCAGAATGGCTATCATCAACAAATCAACAAATGACAAGTGCTGGAGATGATGCGGAGAAAGGGGAATACTCGTGCACTGCTGGTAGGAATGAGACTGGTGCAGCCACTATGGAAGACAGTATGGAGTTTCCTCAAAAAACTAAAAATGGAACTCCCATTTGACCCCGTGATCCCACTTCTAGGAATATATCCCAAGAAACTAGAAACACCAATCAGAAAGGATATATGCACCCCTATGTTCATAGCAGCACAATTTACCATAGCTAAGATCTGGAAACAGCCTAAGTGCACATCAGCAGATGAATGGATTAGAAAACTGTGGTACATCTACACAGTGGAATACTATGCTGCTGTAAAAAAGAAGGAATTCTTACCATTTGCAACAGCATGGATGCAACTGGAGAGCATTATGCTAAGTGAAATAAGCCAGTCAATGAAAAAAAAATACCACATGATCTCACTCATTTATGGATAATAAAGACCATTATAAACTGATGAACAAAAATAGATACAGAGGCAGAGCAGCATCGAACAAACCGTCAAACTTCAGCGGGAAGACTGGGGAGGGTTTGGGGGGGGGGGGGTGTGTAAGTGATCAACCAAAGGACTTGTATGCATGCATATAAGCATAACCAATGGACACAAGACACTGGGGGTTAAGGGAGCCAGGGGAAGATCAGCGGGGAAAAAAGGAGACATATGTACTACTCTTTGTAATATTTTAAGCACTAAAACAATATATATGTGTGTATATATATATATATATGACAAGTAACCATCTTCAATAAATGGTGCTGGGAAAATTGGAAAGCCACATTGAAAAGAATGAAACTAGACTACAGTTTATCCCCATGTACAAAAATTAACTCAAATGGATCAAAGACCTAAATATAAATTGAAAAATAAATTACATAGAAGAAAAGTTAGGTACTAAACTTATGCATCTTGGTGTTAGAGAGGATTTTCTGAATTTAACCCCAAAGGCAAGGGAAGTATAAGGAAAAGTAAATGAGTGGGACTATCTGAAACTAAAAAGCTTCTGCAGAGCAAAAGAAACTACCAACAAAAAACAAAACAAAACAAAGCAACCAATCTAATTGGGGAAGTGTAGGGAGTGGCTATAGGGTTAAGCCTGGGACTGACCTGTGGCACGGTCATAAACAAGTCCCAGCTTGGAAGGCAAAGCCCTCCCAGCACAATTAAGCTTGACCTGATAGTCCTCCCTTGTTCCTAGGTAGCTAATGGGCTGTGGGAGGTGCAGCAAGTGCTGCCAAAACAAGGCTTGAGTAACAAAATAGATTTAAAAATCACAAGAACATTGTATACATGTTGACCACTCCCCTTGTTTTGCTTTGTGTGATCTGACTATAAAATAAAGCTTCGGCTTACAGGCTGCATCACGGTTTCCTCATCCAGGCACATATCCAAAATGCACAGTGCCCCCAAAAATGTATACACACTTTGAATAATCTATTCATTCCAATCTGTTAAATCTGAAAAGAAATAAATATCAATTGAGCTATCAGCTGTTAAATGTGTATACATTTTTTTGGACACACTATACTAGTATATAAAGAACTCATACAACTTAACACCAAACAAACAAACAATCCAGTTAAAAAATGGGCAGAGGAACTCAATATCCACTTCTCCCAAGAAGACATACAAATGGCTAACAGATATGTGAAAGGATGCTCAAGATTACTAGCTATTAGGGAAATGCAAATCAAAACTACAATGAGATACCACTTCACATGTTAACATGGCTATTTTCAACAAGACAAGTAATAAGATTGTGGAGAAAAAGGAACCCTCATTCACTGTCAGTGGGAATGTAGAGTGGTACAACCACTATGGAAAACAGTATGGAAGTTTCTCAAAAAAATTAAAGAGTAGAGTTACCATATGACCCAGAACCCATCTTCTGACTACCCGCAAAATTTTAAAACAATACTTTGCACAAATATATATACTCTTAAGTATTGCAGCATTATTCGCAGTGACTAAGACATGGAAAAAATGAAAGTGTCCCTCATACATGGTTAGATAAAGAAGATGTATACATATACACATACCATGAATACTACTCAGCTATAAGAAAAGACAAAATACTGCCATTTGTGACAACATGGATGGATCTTGAGAATTTTATGCTAAGTTAAATAAGTCAGACAGAAATTAAGAGCCATATGATTGCATTCATATATGTGGAATATAAAACTGAGCACAAGAAATGAACAAATAAGAAAAAGAAACAAACAAAAACTCACAGACACAGACATCAGTATGGTAGTTACCAAAGGGAAGAGAGGTGGAGGGGGCAGTAAAGTGTAACAGGCATCAAATACATGGTGACAGAGGAAGATGTGATTTTGTGTGGTAAACACACAATACAATTATAGATGATGTAATTATACACTTAAAACCTATATTGTAATCTTCTCTGAAGCAAATAAAGATTGAATGGGGCATGGGACACAGGATATAATTTTATTAACCAAAGTCACCCCAATAAATTTAATAAAAAATAAAGAGAATAAATCAAATAGAAAATCAAAAAACATCTTGAAACTAAGGAAACAGGAAACACAACATACCAAAATTAATGGGATGCAGCAAAAGCGATTCTAAGAGAGAATTTTATAATGATAAACATCTACATTGAGAAAAAAGAAAGATCTGAAATAGATAACCTACCTTTACACCTGAAGAAACTAGAAAAAGAACAAACTGAGCCCAAAATTAGTAGAGGGGAGGAAATAACAAGGCTTAAAAGCAGAAATAAATGAAACAAGGACCAGAAAAACAATAGAAATTATCAACAAAACTAAGAATTGTTTTTTTTTTTAAAGATTAAATTGACAAATGACACCACACTAATACCATGGGTCATGACTATACACCAACAAATTTGATAATCTAGAACAGTGGTTCTCAACCTGTGGGTTGTGACCCCTTTGGGGGTCAAACGACCCTTTCACAGGGGTCACCTAAGACCATCGGAAAACACATATATAATTACATATTGTTTTTGTGATTAATCACTATGCTTTAATTATGTTCAATTTGTAACAATGAAGTTGGGGGTCACCACAACATGAGGAACTGTATTAAAGGGTCGAGGCATTAGGAAGGTTGAGAACCACTGATCTAGAAGAAACTGATGCATTTCTAGAAATATACAACCTACCAAGATGAAGTTATTTTCAAAAATTGAACATTGTACAAACCAATAATGAATAAGGAGGTTGGATTAGTAATCAAAAACCTCCTAACAAAAAAAAATAAAACCCAGATAGAGACAGACTCATAGAGAACAAGCAGACAGCTCCAGTGTGTGTGTGTGTGTGGCGGGGGGGGGGGGGGTTTGAGCAAAAAAGAAAGAGAGAGAACTCATGGACATGGACAGAGTGTGGTGATTTGTGGGGGTTAGGGGGTGGAGGTGGAAGAGGGCATAGAGGGGATAAATGGTGATGGAAAAAAATAAAATTAAAAATAAATTAAAAACAAAGCAACAACAAAAAAACAGGACCAGATAGTTTTACTGTGAATAAACTCTCTAAAAAAACTGAGGAGGAGAAAACACTCCCAAAATCATCTCCCAAGGCCAAGGAAACAAACCAGACAAACCAACAAACTACTCTAGCCAGTGGTCGGCAAACTCATTGGTCAACAGAGCCAAATATCAACAGTACAACGATTGAAATTTCTTTTGAGGGCCAAATTTCTTAAACTTAAACTATATAGGTAGGTACATTGTTATTAACTTAATTAGGGTACTCCTAAGGCTTAGGAAGAGCCACATTCAAGGGGCAAAAGAGCCGCATGTGGCTCTCGAAGCCGCCAGTTTGCTGACCACGGCTCTAGGCCATTG